>NC_057751.1:16769135-16773522 GCF_004010195.1 Chiloscyllium plagiosum | reverse complement strand
GCCAATCCACCCTAACCTGCACATCCCTGAGCACTATGGGTAAATTAGCATGGCCAATCCACCCTAACCTGCACATCCTTGACCACTATGGGTAATTTAGCTTGACCAATTCACCCTAACCTGCACATCCCTGGGCACTATGGGTAATTTAGCATGGCCAATCCACCCTAACCTGCACATCCCTGAGCACTATGGGTAATTTAGCATAGTTCCTCCCACAGTCCAAAGATGTGCAGGGTCAGGTGAATTGACCATGCTAAAATTGCCCGTAGTGTTAGGTAAGGGGTAAACGTAGGGGTATGGGTGGGTTGCGCTTCGGCGGGTCGGTATGGACTTGTTGGGCCGAAGGGCCTGTTTCCACACTGTAATCTAATCTAATCTAATCACTAGCTTTCGGAACGCTGCTCCTTCACCCGGTGATTGTGGAGTACACAATTCTAAGGCATGGAATTTATCGCAAAAGTTTAGAGTGCGATGTACCTGAAATTATACACTGAAAAATACCTGGATTGTTTGTTAAGTCTCTCATCTTTTCGAATGAACATGTTGGTTTCAGTTCTGTCATGTGTAAATCCCAGAACTTTTTTTAAAAGTCCTTTTTTTTTAAAATCCAGGTCTTTTTCAATGTGTAATTTCAGTCACATTGCACTGTACATTTTTGCGTCTTTCGGTCTTATATTCCTGATGAAGGAGCGTCGCTCCGAAAGTTAGTGCTTCCAATTAAACCTGTTGGACTGTAACCTGGTGTGGTCTGGTTTTTAACTTTGTACACCACAGTCCGACACCGGCATCGCCACATCATGGTGTGATTACAAATAGTGTTTGGTAAGTAGAGGTTTACAAAATTATGAGGGGGCTTGGATAGGGTAAATAGGCAAAGTCTTTTCCCCCTGGGGTGGGGCCGTCCAGAACTAGAGAGGTTTAGGGTGAGAGGGGAAAGATCTAAAAGGGAGCTAAGGGGCAACTTTTTTCACGCAGAGGGTGGTACGTTTATGGAATGAGCTGCCAGAGGAAGTGGTGGAGGCTGGTACAATTACAACATTTAAGAGGCATTTGGATGGGTATATGAATAGGAAGGGTTTGGAGGGATATGGGCCGGGTGCTGGCAGGTGGGACTAGATTGGGTTGGGATATCTGGGTCGGCATGGACGGGTTGGACCGAAGGGTCTGTTTCCGTGCTGTACATCTCTATGACTCTATGCTGTCTTTTTCTCATTTTTCCAATTCCTTTTCAGTCTTTGCGCGTGGACGGTGTCTTTCATCCTCTGGTTGAGAATGTGTCCGTTCACTGTCTCCTTCCATGGGAGCTTTGTAGAGAGAGAGAGAGAGAGAGAGAAAAACAAACGCATGTCTACTAACAAGCGGCCCTCAGAAGATTTGTCAATAGATTGCTTAAGCAAGCCTCAAACTCTGTGAACTGCCTACCACTCCTACCCAACTGCTTCACCTTGCCTTCACAAATATCCAAGGAGAAAGTGAGGACTGCAGATGCTGGAGATCAGAGCCCTTCCTGAAGAAGGGCTCATGCCCGAAACATCGATTCTCCTGCTCCTTGGATGCTGCCTGACCTGCTGTGCTTTTCCAGCAACACATTTTCAGTTCACAAATATCCAACCACCATTAATGGAAATATTATAAATTTATGTGCTTTTAATTTATTAAATATCATAAGCAAATTGCTAAAAAGCCAGAAACAATTATATTGATACTTCTTGTTATAAACATCAGTACAACATGTGTACAAGATGATTAGGGGGTTAGATAGGGTCGACAGTATGAACCTTTTCCCGCGTATTGAGTCGGGTATTACAAGGGGGCATAGCTTTAAATTAAGGTGGGGTAGATATAGGACTGATGTTAGGGGTAGGTTCTTCACTCAGCGAGTCGTTAGTTCATGGGATGCCCTGCCAGTAACAGTGGTGGGCTCTCCCTCTTTATGGGCATTTAAGAGGGCATTGGATAGGTATATGGAGGATAGTGGGTTAGTGTAGTTTAGGTGGGCTTGGATCGGCGCAACATCGAGGGCCCAAGGGCCTGTACTGCGCTGTATTCTTCTATGTTCTCTATGTTCTAGTACGAAAGAGGGAGAGAGGGCGAGAGAGGGAGAAACGGCGATAGAGGGAGAGAGGGAGAGAGATGGAGAGAGAGAGAGAGAAAGAGAAAGTGAGGGACAGGAGAGAAAGAGAGACACAGGAAAAAGAGAGAGAGAGAGAGACAGAGAGGCCTTTGGAATCCAGCTCGTTGTTACTGGCGACTTGCTCCAGATAAGAGATGAGAGAACGTTTTGGCGGTGCCTCTGAGCCTGCTAGGTAGCTGAGGCCTGCACTGGGCCCCACACAAGCCATGATGCTCAGCACATGTTTGGAACCCATCAGTTCTGCTTTTACCAGGAGCCGGTGGGGGGGAGGGGGCAGGGGGGAATGTAACATTGCTGTCCAACTCATCCATCGTTCCGACCTGAGACGCCATGTTGAGATTGTACCAGACGTTGGTGAGGCCCTGTCTGGTCCTGGCCGACCTGTTACAGGAAGGATATTATGAATCTGGACAGGGTTCAGAAGAGACTAACCAGGAGGGTTCAGGTTATAAGGAGAGGCTGGAGCGCACGAGGTTAAGGAATGAACGTCTAGAAGGTTATCAAACGACGAGGGGCATGGATAAGGTGAATTTCCCCCTCGGGTGGGGGAAATTTCAAGTCCGGGGGCAGGGGTGCTTGCTTTTGAAGCTGAGAGGAGAAAGATTTCAAAACGACACGAAGGGGCACTTTTCTTTACGCAAAGAGGACCTCGTGAGGGGTTTGGACTTCCGCAGGAAGTGGCGGACGTCGGGTACCGAAAGGTCCGATTCCATCCTGTTACCTGATGAACGGGCAGCGCTCCGAAAGCTAGTGCTTCCCAATCGGACCGCTGAGTGATTTGTAACTTTGTCCACCCCCCCCAGTCCGACACCGACCCCCACCCCCACCCCCAGCCCCCATCACGACTCTGGACCTCAGAGCGTGCTCTGGTAAACGGGATTTAGTAAACCGTTTGGCGGCTGCCTCACCCCTATAACAGGAGAAAGTGAGGACTGCAGATGCTGGAGATCAGAGGCTGAAAAATGTGTGGCTGGAAAAGCGCAGCAGGTCAGGCAGCATCCAGGGAGCAGGCCTCATTCCTGAAGAAGGGCTCATGCCCGAAACGTCGATTCTCCTGCTCCTTGGATGCTGCCTGTACCTGCTGCGCTTTTCCAGCCACGCATTTTCAGCTCACCCCTAGAACAGTCTCCTTGGTTTAAAGCAGCGTCTCCATTTTAATTTTAGTTCCCCCCAAAAAATTAAAGAGGGCTCAGCGTTTCTCTGCCTGCCTCAAACCACTTCGACAGATTTGATTTCCCTCCCTCTGAGAGGCTGGAAGGAAAGGCCAGGCTTTGGGATTTGTAACTCGGCTGGGGGCTGGGGGTGGGGGAGAGATGGATTCCTTTGTGGTTAATGAATAAGAATGTCTGTGTGCCGCACATCGCTCCGATGCACAGGTTAAACACCAGGGCTGAGTGAGCGCAGTGAACTGACTGACGATCGGGATGGATGAGCAGCGGGGGGGGGGGCGGTGGTCAACCATTGATTCTCACCCAGAGAAGGCTGATGCAATCGCGCAGCTAAACCAAGCCAGACCCACTCAGGCGAAATGATGCAAGAATCCAGGACGCTTACACACTCTCCGGGCCACGAAACACCTCTCTGTTGTCCCCCCCCCACCCACCCACCCACGGCAATATCCCAATTCTTGTTGCAACGTCCAAACCCAGGTCGAAGGTCACTGTCTGGAGCGGGGCCCGTGAGCCTGGTTGGGACAGCGACGGCTCATTAAAAAAATGACTTCCGATTGTGCAATGGACGTCTCCTACGTGGGTCAGCCACGCGTATCTCTTGAATTGGACAAAGTGCGCAGACGGTGGATAACCTGGAATGACACGGTCACTGGGACTCGAAATGTCAGTTCCGTTTTCTCTCTCGCCCGGACTGAGTTTCTCCAGCAATTTCAGTCATGCGATGTGGAAAGGGACCCATTGGCCCTACTCATAGCGTTGGACAGCACGGAGACAGACCCTTTGGGCCAGGCCGGTCCGCGCCAACCAGAATTCCCCACCTGAACTACTCCCATTTGCCAGCACCCGGCCCATACCCCTCTAAACCCTTCCTATTCATATACCCATCCAGATGCCTCTTAAATGTTGCCATTGTACAAGCCTCCACCACTTCCTCTGGCAGCTCATTCCATACACGTACCACCCTCTGCGTTGAAAAGTTGCCCCTTCAGTCCCTTTTATATCTTTCCCCTCTCACCCTAAACCTATGCCCCTCTAGTTCTGGACTCCCCCACCCCAGGGAAAAGACTTTGCCTATTTA
>NC_057751.1:16767159-16769124 GCF_004010195.1 Chiloscyllium plagiosum | reverse complement strand
CCAATGTCCTGTACAGCCGCAACATGACCTCCCAACTCCTGTACTCAATACTCTGACCAATAAAGGAAAGCATACCAAACGCATTCTTCACTATCCTATCTACCTGCGACTCCACTTTCAAGGAGCTATGAACCTGCACCCCAAGGTCTCTTTGTTCAGCAACACTCCCTAGGACCTTACCATTAAGTGTATAAATCCTGCTAAGATTTGCTTTCCCAAAATGCAGCACCTCGTATTTAACTGAATTAAACTCCATCTGCCACTTCTCAGCCCATTGGCCCATCGGATCTTGTGCTAAACGATTAGACATGAGGCCTTCAGCAGGCCATTCAGCCTCCTGAGTGTGCCCTGCTATTCAATGGCTGGTCTGTTCATCCGCAACTCCCACTTCTGTACCTTTCCCCCACCTCGATTCCCTTCCTGATAAAAGGAAATTTGTCTATCGCTGCCTTGGTGACCCAGCCTCGAGTGGTAAGAAATTCCACAGACTCATTCCTCTCAGAGAGGAGGGATTCATCCTTGCCTTCAATGGGCAACCCCTTACTCCAAGGTTACACTCTCTTCAGGGGCGTAACTTCATAGAATCCCTACAGTGCAGGCCATTCAGCCCACGCTGACCCTCCCACCCACATTTCCTGTGACTAACCCACCCCTAGCCTGACCAGCCCTGGACCCTATGGGGCAAGTTAGCACAGGCAGTCCCTCCGAACTTGCGCGGCTGTGGGAGGAAACCCACGCTGGCACGACGGGGGGAGAACGTGCAAACTCTTCACAGACAGTCACCCGAGGCGGGAATCGAACCCGGGTCCCTGGCTCTGGGAGGCAGCCGTGTTAACCACTGAGCCACCGCGTCATACAGGTCGCTAGCATACCTCGCAGTGACTCAACCATCTCCTCATCAAGTCTCATACTTTGTAATCACGTCGCCCCTTTGTTCTTCAAAACGGGTACAGGCCCCAACCTCCTCATCCCCAGGATCAGTGAACCCTCTCCAGAATGCATCCGATGGTCAGTCCATCTCTCCTTAGGTACGGGGCCCCGAAACCGATCCCAGTGTTCCGACTGTGCTCTGACTAATATAGCTTTAGCTATTTTTTTTTTTAACAATTGAAATCAAGGTCATATCTGCCTTCCCTATGGAGCAGCTGGTGAGGGGGACATAGTTAAAAGTCACACCACACCAAGTTATAGTCCAACAGGTTTATTTGGAAACGCTAGCTTTCGGAGCGACGCTCCTTCATCAGGGAGCTCGTAGGGCAGGATCATGTGACACAGAATTTATAGTAAAATGATATATTGAACAAACCTGTGAAGTCTTTCATCTTTTAGAATGGGTTGCAGGTTTCGGTTCATTAATGTGGAAATCCCAGAACTTCTTTTCAGTTATAGAGTTACACAACATGGAAACAGACTCTTCCATCCCGATCAGATCCTAATCTAACCTCGACCCCTTTGCCAGCACTTGGCCCATATCCCTCCAAACCCTTCATATTCATGTCCCTGCCCAGATGCCTCTTAAATGCTGTCATTGTACCAGCCTCCACCACTTCCTCTGGCAGCTCAATCCATACACGTACCAGCCTCTGTGTCTCACATTCTTGAGTTTGATATAACAATAGACATCTCAGCTCAGACAATGCGATAAAGGAGTGAGGTTAGAGTCTGTCTGTATCCCAGTCTTGAGTCAGACTAATTCCACTTCCAAAGTAGGAATATATCAAATGTTCCATGGATTGACAGCCTGCAGATTGGGTGTGCTTTGGAAAGAGGTGGAGATTGTGTGTGTGAGTATGTGTGTGAGAGAGAGTGTGAGTGTGTGTGTGTGAGTGTGTGTATGTGAGTGTGTGAATGAGTGTGAGTGAGTGTGTGTGTGAGAGTGTGTGTGTGTTTGAGTGACTGAGTGTGTGTGTGTAAGTGAGTGCGAGTGTGAGTGACTGAGTGTGTGTGTGAGTGAGAGTGTGTGTG
>NC_057751.1:16761587-16764007 GCF_004010195.1 Chiloscyllium plagiosum | reverse complement strand
GTGAGTGAGTGAGTGTGTGGGTGGGTGTATGTGTGGGTGTAAGAGTGAGTGTACATGTGTGTGTGAGTGTATGTGATGAAGGAGCAGTGCTCCCATAGCTTCCAATTAAACCTATAACCTGGTGTTGTGTGCGATTTTTAACTTCTCCCTGTTATGCCCTGAGCTTGGATGCTGCAGGGATGAGTTGAAGGGGGCTGCTCTCTCTCTCTCTCGGAGAGCCGGCAAGGTGGGGGGCAGTGGGCTGACTGGCCTCCCTCAGGAGTCCGTACAGCTGACCCACCTGAGGTGAGCAGTGGCCGGGTTTGGAAACAATGTCCTGGGCCTGGCCTGGTGTTCGTGCAGACTCACAGTGACGGGACGCCTGCCAAAGTTCCCTCGGCCTGTCCCTTGGCCGCAGAAGAGGTCACGCCTTGCATTCCAGCAGCTCCGAGGGGTGGAGTGACACTTGGATGAAGGTCATTGGCTGGCGACCAGTGGGTCAAGTTAAAGAGAATAATGATTAGCCGGCGCTGAGGTGCCAACACGCTGAAAATGCACAGTTGGCTGCCCAACCTAACAGCCTCAGCATCATGCTTATAGAGCATGTTGGCGCGGTAGTTCGTCATTCGAACCGGTTGGTAAGCTTGGGTGCGTTGACATATCGACAGGCATCTCCCCTGCTGGAATGTTCCACAGACGAGTCTCCGGAAACGTTAACTGCTTCTATCCCTTCCCGCAGCGTTGTCGGATTTTCTCTTTTTGCTTTGGCTAATAAAACCCCAGCCGGTCCTATCCTCCTGCGGTTACTCCCCTGCAAGTTTTATCCTGTCGGATCAGTACCCGCTCCAAAGCCTGTGCCACGCCCTGAGGCAGTGCTTCTATCCCTTCCCGCAGCGTTGTCGGATTTTCTCTTTTTGCTTTGGCTAATAAAACCCCAGCCGGTCCTATCCTCCTGCGGTTACTCCCCTGCAAGTTTTCTCCTGTTGGATCAGTACCCGCTCCAAAGCCTGTGCCACGCCCTGAGGCAGTGCCCCTCCCGACCCACAGCACACACCGTTCTCCGTCCGCAAAGATGGCTTCGGGGTACTGAGCTGATGGCCGTATTGAGCATATCGAACCGCGGAGCACGCCCAGAGGGGAGAACGCTGCAAAGGGGATGGTGGGCATCCTGTCCCGAGGAGGGGGGGGGGGGGGGCAAGAGACTGGCATCTGTGTGGGCCCTGACAGTGTGTCCCAGCAACTCATCTGCACCCGGGACCGGTTGGACCCAGCGGGTGCTGTTTTTGTGCTGGGTGTCTCTATTTGCGGTCACGCGCGGACTCATTGGCAGAGCTGACTGGCGGGTGCGTGAGTGCCAATTGCCAGCTGTCCTGGACTGCGGACAGTGTCAGAGCCGAGATAGATTCCGCCCATTACCTCGATAGAATGCGCAGAGGGGAGACAGAATTCCTCATTCCCCGCCCCTGGAACTTTAGGTGTAGGGGTAAGTGTAGGGGAATGGGTGGGTTGCGCTTTGGCGGGTCGGTGTGGACTTGTTGGGCCGAAGGGCCTGTTTCCACACTGTAAGTAATCTAATCTAATCTAAAAAACACAAGTGTCGCATTCCGGAATAATGGACTGTGCTCCGAACGGGGCAGGGAGTAAACACTGCCAACGCCCTGTCCTCCGTTTTCGGTTTTCCCCTCCCCCAACTGATGGAATAGAAACAAAATCGAAAAGGGGAGCACGAAGATACCACGTTTGAAGTCTTCCTTTGCTCCTGCGTTATTCCCCAAACATGCTGAGAAACGGGCCCCCTGACGCAACTTCAAAATGGCTGACCGCCCACCACCAATTCCATTTTTAAGAGGATCTTCCTCTGAGTCTGCCTGTGACAGGCCCTTGGGCCTCACCACAAGATGGCAGCCAGATACGCACACCTTCACGGAGAACGTAGATTGGAGTGGATTCCGCTTTTCGCTTGTCATTTCCAACAGATGCAGCCGATACAGTAGAGAAACGAGGCAGCGTTCCTCCAGGGAGCTACTTGGACAGCACAAACTAACGCACACGGCCTAAAGTGGCATAAGGAGTACAAAACATGTAAACTACAGTGTAATAAAAGAATGATCATTCGTAGACCGTGTTCCTGCAGCAATTCAAAGGTGTGCAATGAATCTCAGATGGGATACAGCCTGATCGTACTGTGTTAAGGAGCCTGATGGCTTGGGGGACGAAACTGTTGCACGGCCTGGCCGTGAGAGATCGAATGCTTCGGTATCTTCTGCCGGATGGCAGGAGGGAGAAGGGTTTGAGTGAGGGGTGTGTGTGGGGTCTTCCACAATGCCTTTCGGATGCAGTGTGTAACGGAGGAGAGAGAGAGAGAGACCCCGAAGATCCCCTCAGCTGTCCTCACTGTCTGTCGGAGCGTGTTCCGAGCCGAGATGGTGCCAATTCCCGAA
>NC_057751.1:16749635-16760292 GCF_004010195.1 Chiloscyllium plagiosum | reverse complement strand
TGTATGGAATGAGCTGCCAGAGGAAGTGGTGGAGGCTGGTACAATGACAACATTTAAGAGGCATTTGGATGGGTATATGAATAGGAAGGGTTTGGAGGGATATGGGCCGGGTGCTGGCAGGTGGGACTAGATTGGGTTGGGATATCTGGTTGGCATGGACGGGATGGGCCGAAGGGTCTGTTTCCATGCTGTACGTCTCTATGACTCTATGACTCTAAATGGGACTATCTGGGTCAGCATGGACGGGATGGGCCGAAGGGTCTGTTTCCATGTTGTACATCTCTATGACTCCATCTATGACTCTAATTCCTGACAACTGTTGCAAAGAATTCTTCAACGTGTGACTGAAAATCACCAGGCCGTCGATGTATGCCACACGGGTCGGCTAAACCGCCAATGACCTGATTGGTCAGTCCCTGAACCCTGGCCGACACATTTTTCATACCAAACGGCCTGACGCCTACCTGACGCAGCCCATTCAGCGCCACGGAAGCCGCAATTGCCTTCCCACCCTCTGAGAAAGGGCACCCGCCAGAATCCACACCCGACTTAGAGAGACGCGTTGCTTGTCCCACCTTCTCAACACGGTCTTCCAAGCGCGGAATCGAAGGGGAATCGGTCTTTGCAATGGGGTTGACTTGGCGATAGTCCACACATGACCGTTGGGTACCATCTGACTTTGGCACCATGACACTGGGTGAGCTCCAATCACCTCAACTCACTTGGGTTATGCCATCTTGGAACAAGCGCTCAATCTCCTTCTGAACCTGTGCCAACCTTAGGCGGGTTATACCTATAAGGATGTTGGTTAATCAGAACAGTACCTCCTATATCTACGTCATGCATAATTAGATTCATACTTGCCAGTTTATTTCCACATATCTCCCCGTGCGATAGCAATAACCCTTTCGGGTCGTTTTGCTTTTTTCTCAGGAAGGTAACTCAATCATTTATCCCAATGGTTGACGACTTCCTCCTCGTCCAATATAATTTGAGGAATGCCCAATTCCGAATCCTCTGACCCTGGCTCTTCCCTCTCCCTTTGGCTTTCTCTCCCTGTCAAGCTCCCCTTTATGATTCGGAGATGCCGGTGTCGGACTGGGGTGGACAAAGTTAAAAATCACACCACACCAGGGTATAGTCCAACAGGTTTATTTGGAAGCACACTAGCTTTCAGAGCGACGCTCCTTCGTCAGGTTAGTCCGCACTTGGAATACTGCGTCCAGTTCTGGTGGCCCTATTGTAGGAAAGATGTGGGATGCTTTGGAGCGGGTTCAGAGGAGGTTTACCAGGATGCTGCCTGTACTGGAGGGTTTATCTTATGAGGAGAGGTTGACTGAGCTCGGACTTTTTTTTTTGGAGAAAAGGAGGAGGAGAGGGGACCTAATTGAGGTATACAAGGTAATGAGAGGCATAGATAGAGTCGATAGCCGGAGACTATTTCCCAGGGCAGAAATGGCTAAGGCGAGGGGGTCATAGTTTTAAGCTGGTTGGAGGAAAGTAGAGAGGGGATGTCAGAGGCGGGTTCTCTACACAGAGGGTTGTGAGAGCGTGGAATGCGTTGCCAGCGGCAGTTGTGGAGGCAGGGTCATTGGGGACATTTGAGAGACTCCTGGACACGCATATGGTCACAGAAATTTGAGGGTGCAGACATGAGGACCAGCGGTCGGCACAACATCGTGGGCTGAAGGGCCTGCTCTGTGCTGTACTGTTCTATGTTCTGATGAGTTGCAAAGTGCACGCACACTCAGCCAGGCAGAAGCTGGTCCCTCAGGGACGAATCGAGTTGCAGAATAAGTAACTCCCCTGTGCAGCAGACGGCGTGAATTAATCAGTAAGGCGTCGTGACTGTATGGGGGATCGGGGCCGTGTGTGGAAATAGAAGCAGCAAAGTGGACAATTCTTGCAGGAGAGGCTGGGCCATGCAATTTATGCTGACGACTCAATTTCAAGAGATCGATAACAGCTCTCGGGATGACTTCTCACCCTCCCGCTTATATTCTCGAAATCTAACACTTCTGCAGCACGAATCCATAAGTGTCTGTATAATTGCCAAGTGGCTCTGTGAATAGCCAGTGGAAATTCCTGAAAGCGACCAAAAGAGGATCAGACAACCCCCCCCCCTCCTCTCCCCAACCCCGACTAATCTGAGCAGGACTTTTCTCAGCCCTGGCTCTATGTTTGAATCCTCCCAGTCAGGCTCCTGCCCCCCTCGCCTGCTCTTGGTGTCGCCGCGAATGACAACTCTGACGAGTAGCCAAGGTAAATTTCCTTCCTTCCCACAACAGTCTCAGCTTTCAACACACAAGTCCACCAAGCCATTCTCTTCCAATGGCTTTCCCGCAGGCAGCCAACTGGACGGCTCTCTTGACTCCCAGCTGGACCTCCCCAATTGGAGGACCCGCGCCCCCCCCAACCCCCGCTTTCACTTGCTCTTCGGAGGGTCGGTGTGGACTCGATTGGCTGAATGGCCTGCTCCCACACTGTAGGGATTCGATATCCTTGCCTTTAGCTCACTCTTCCCGAACAGATCCTACATACCCTTATCCATGTCTCTCATAGTTTTTATAAAATGCCTCCACTGCGGAGGGTGAGCGTGCTGTCGACATTTTTAACCGCACTTGTGTAGCTGCTTTCAGGGCCTCACGCAACTCCCCAAAGATCCCTCTGTATTAGAGACATAGAGGTCTACATAGAGGACACAGACCCTTCGGCCCATCTCGTCCATATATCCTAACCTAATCTGGTCCCATTTGCCAGCACTCCCTGAGTCCCCCTGAGCCCTTCCTATTCATATACCCATCAAGGTACCTTTTGAATGTTCCTTAGGATCCCTACAGTGTGGAAACAGGCCATTCGGCCCAACAAGTCCGCACTGGTCCTCCGAAGAGTAACCCACCCAGACCCTACCCAATTCTGATGAAAAGCAGGATAAGGGGCTAATGGGGCAGGAGAGCGGGGGGGTTGAGACCAGGAGAGGATCACGGTCATGGGGCGTCATGGTGGCTCAGTGGTTAGCACTGCTGCCTCACAGCGCCAGGCACCTAGGTTCGATTCCAGCCTCGGGCGATTGCCTGTGTGGAGTTTGCACATTCTCTGCCCCCCCCCCCCCCCCCCCCTGCCGTGTCTGCGTGGGTTTCCACTGGGTGCTCCGGTTTCCTCCCACAGTCCCACATCCAAAGATTGCAGGTCAGGTGAATTGGCCGTGTTAAATTACCCATCGTGTTAGGTACATTAGCCAGAGGGAAAAGGGTCTGGGTGGGTTACTCTTCAGAGGGTCAGTGTGGACTGGTTGGGCCGAAGGGCCTGTTTCCACACTGTAAAGGTATAAAAGAGACCTACAGGGCAACGTTTTCACACAGAGGGTGGTACGTGTATGGAATGAGCTGCCAGAGGAAGTGGTGGAGGCTGGTACAATTGCAACATTTAAGAGGCATTTGGATGGGTATATGAATAGGAAGGGTTTGGGAGGGATATGGGCCGGGTGCTGGCAGGTGGGACTAGATTGGGTTGGGATATCTGGGTCGGCATGGACGGGTTGGACCGAAGGGTCTGTTTCCGTGCTGTACATCTCTATGACTACCAGAAAATTTAGCGTAGCCAATTCATCATAACCTGCACATCTCTGTACTCTGGGAGGAAACCCACGCAGACACAGTGTGTGAGGGGGGAGAGAGAATGTGCAAACTCCACACAGACAGTCACCCAAGGCTGGAATCGAACCTGGGTCCCTGGCGCCGTGAGGCAGCGGCGCTAACCACGGAGCCATTGTGCCGTGCTATAATTGCCCCAGCCTCCACCACTTCCTCCGGCCGCCCGCTCCCTACACACGCAACCCTCTGCGTGGAAAAGTTGCCCCTTCAGATCCCTGTTGCTAAGAGTCCCGCTTATTTTCCTCTGGCATCTGACCTCCCAGCATGCATCACCTCACACTTGTCCGGAATTCCAAGGCACCTTCCTCATGTTACATTCCTCCCTGGGTTGCTGGGGCGACGGATTCCTTTTACGTACACAGAGCTCTGGGTGGTGATGTTGGAATGTCGGGAGGGTATGTTTTAACCCGTGAATCATGAAGGCAGCAGTTGTTGGGCTGGGTCGGTCAAGTTTTTTGCTGAGTTAGCTGCTCCTCTGAGTCTGGAGGTCTAAAATTGGCCGCGTTTGGAAATCAGTCAGACTTCCAGCTTGGGGGGGGGGGGGGTGTTGGGGTAGGTGCAGACTGGGCCCCACTGTGCTGCTACTGCTGTGGTTAGCCAGTTGGTGACGCTGGTTTTGTGGGCACGCAAACAGACCCTTTGGTCCAACCCGTCCATGCCGACTAGATATCCCAACCCAATCTAGTCCCTCCTGCCAGCGCTTGGCCCATATCCCTCCAAACCCTTCTTATTCATATACCCATCACAAATGCCTCTTAAATGTTGCCATTGTACCAGCCTCCACCACTTCCTCTGGCAGCTCATTCCATACACGTACCACCCTCTGTGTGAAAAAGTTGCCCCCTAGTTAAGAAGGCGTACGGTGTGTTAGCTTTTATCGGTAGAGGGACTGAGTTTCGGGGCTATGAGGTCCTGCTGCAGCTGTACAAAACTCTGGCGCGGCCGCACGTGGAGTATTACGTACAGTTCTGGTCACCGCATTATAGGAAGGATGTGGAAGCTTTGGAAAGGGTTCAGAGGAGATTTACCGGGATGTTGCCTGGTACGGAGGGAAGGTCTTATGAGGAAAGGCTGAGGGGTTTGAGGCTGTTTTCGTTAGAGAGAAGGAGGTTGAGAGGTGACTTAATTGAGCCATACGAGGGATCGATAGGGTGGACAGAGAGAGCCTTTTCCCTCGGATGGTGATGGCTAGCACGAGGGGACATAGCTTTAAATTGAGGGGGTGATAGATACAGGACAGATGTCAGAGGTAGTGTCTTTACTCAGAGAGTAGTAGGGGGCGTGGAACACCCTGCCGGCAACAGGACTCGCCAACTTTAAGGGCATTGAACTGGCCATTGGATAGGGACATGGAGGAGAATGGAATGGTGTAGGTTAGATGGGCTTCAGATTGGTTCCACAGGTCGGTGCAACATCGAGGGGCCGAAGGGCCTGTACTGCGCTGTATGTTATATCGTCTAAGTTAGGTCCCTTTTATATCTTTCCACTCTCACCCTAAACCTATGCCCTCCAGCTCTGGATTCTATTTACCCTATCCATGCCCCCCTCATGATTTTGTAAACCTCTATAAGGTCACCCCCTCAGCCTCCGACGCTCCAGGGAAAACAGCCTCCAGCCTGTTCAGCCTCTCCCTGTAGCTCAAACCCTCCAACCCTGGCAACATTCTTGTAACTCTTTTCTGAACCCTTTCACGTCTCACAACATCCTTCCAATTGTGTTATACGACAGAGGAGAAAGTGAGGACTGCAGATGCTGGAGGTCAGAGTCGAGAGTGTGGGCGGCTGGAAAAGCGCAGCAGGTCAGGCAGTGTCCGAGGAGCAGGAGAGTCGACGTATCGGACCAGAGGCCTTCACCCGGGCAACAAAGCCCCAGCACTAAGTCACGTATGGGGAGGGAGCTCAGTCCAAGTGGTAGATGTTAAGGAACGAGTTCTACCCATTGCGATGTGTTTGTTGACCCCATCTATCACCCCCTGAGAAAAGGAACCGGAAATGACATCACCACAGGAAATGACATCACCAACCCAATGAAACCCAAATATATAAATAGAAAGCAGGAATCACGTACGGTGCTTCACCTGGAGGCCCACTGAAGATGTTACCTAGTAGGGTGACGAAACGTCTGGAAATGAACCTTCCAGCTCAGCGAGCAAACCCTACATCCAGATCTGATCATCCGCGGCGTCACTTTTGCCCCATCACCCGCAATCCTCTGCCCGAGTTAAAAACCTCAGCCTCAAATGGACTTCACGACCCAGCCCTCGGCAGTGAAAGAATACCACCGATTCACTCCCCTGGGAGGGAAGAGAATCCTCTTCCTCTCTGTCTGAGATGACACCCTCCGGTCCTAGACTCTCCCGCAAGGGGGAATCACCCTGTCTCCGCCTCTCCCTCCTGTCAAGACCCTCTGAGGCTCTTGGATAAGGTCGCCTCTCATTGAGTCAAGATCAGAGTGGTGCTAGAAAAGCACAGCAGGTCAGGCAGCATCCGAGGAGCAGGAAAATCAACGTTTCGGGCGTCTCTCATTGAGTACAGGGCCTGACCTCCTCAATGTCTCCTCGCCGGACAGTCCCTAAAGCCCCGGAGTGAAGCTGAGTGAACCCTCTCTGGACTGCCTCCAATAAAGTTCTATCTTTCTTTCGGCGAGGGGCCGCAAACCTTTCACAGCGTTCCAGCCGTGCTCTGACTAGTGCCTGGGTACAGTTTTAGCAAAACCTCCTCACTTTTATACCCTGTTTCCCTGTGAAATAAAGGCCAGCAGCCCATTTGCCTTCCCTATACCCAGCTTGGCTCCATTGCTGTACACCCAATGGCGTTCCGCACTGTCAACTTCCACCGGGTCACGACCTCCAAGTTGTCTATATCTCTGTTATCGCTGTGGGGCAATTAAAATTGTCGGGGGTGGGGGCAGGTTGGGGGGTTTGGTTTAGGCCAAATACTCCCAAGACGTAGGATTTAGCGGTGCATGGAGGGATGTAGGAACTGGAGGAGATGCTAAGTTCTCTACTCTTGAGGTGAAGGATGACCTACCTTCGTTCGGGCTAGGGTCCTGCAGTGGCTGATTACTCCAGTCCGGGAGCGACGGACTCTGCCACCTGGCCGGGTAAAAGCGGGCACAAGCAAACTCCGTGCCATCTTTCCTGTTCGGAAGCAGGGCGGGGCAGCCGAGGACATGTTTGTATTTTTGGGGAAGGACTTTCCCCCAAAGTTCTCGGACGGACCCCTCTTGGCCTCCCAGTGTCCGCTAACAATTTCAGCGCCGGGCACTTGGGTACGTGGCGTGCCCGTCAGGCGTGGCCAATTCCCCGGGTCCAGCGATTCGGCGCCGGGGCAGCTGGGTAATTTGGGGACAACTTCAACATGGGAGCCATACCAGGCCGAGGTAAGTTGGCGGTTGAGACTTCCGCCATCCGCGGAGTCAGCACCTCCCTCAGAAAGAAATGCCAGCCCCCACGGCACGTTACTCTCTCCCACTCTGCCCGACGTTTGCCTCTACTACTTGCGGAAAACCGACGGTCTGCAGCTTACGCCGGAGCAGAAATCACTTGGTCGGCCGCGGCTTGCTCTTAACAACACCGCTCACCAGCCACTCCCAACTCTACACCCTGACCCCACTCCCTGCTCCTCTTCCCGCATCCTGGTCTTCATCCGCTCTGGAATTTGGCCGGGTCTGGGAGCCAGTGAGGCACGACCCAATGTCTTGCTGCGGTATTTCAGTCCGAGAAATGGAAAGGGAGGGGGAGATCTTGCAAACGGTTGGGAAGGGGAGAGGAGTCGAGAGAGAGAGAGAGAGAGAGAGCTGACAAGACCATTACTCGTTGTTTCCCATCTGTCGTCATTCTTACACCAAGTGGCTCACTCGTCATTGAGCCATACAACACCCTTCGGCCCAACCCGTCCATGCTGACCCAGATATCCTAACCTAGTCCAGTCCCATTTGCCAACACCCGGCCCATATCCCTCCACCCTAATCTGCACATCCCTGAGCACTATGGGCAATTTAGCATGGCCAATCCACCCTGACCTGCACATCCCTGAACACTATGGGGTAATTTAGCACGGCCAATTTCACCTGACCTGCTCATCTTTGGATTGTGGGAGGAAACCGGAGACACGGGGAGAATGTACAAACTCCACACAGAGGCGGAAATTGAACCCAGGTCCCTGGCGCCATGAGGCAGCAGTGCTAACCACTGAGCCACGTGCTGCCCCGTGATTTCTATGAAATCCCTCCCCCACCCCCGTTTAAATTCATAAAATATGTCCGGAATGGGAAATGTGCCTCGGTCAATGGTGACTGTCGCCAAATAAAAACCCTTTTTTGGTTCAGCAAGGCCCTTCAGCGAAGGGAATCGGCCTCCCCTAAGCGGTCGGGCCTACCCATGATTGACTCTTAAACCTGAGGCCGAATGACTTTCAAGGGCGATTCTTCAAAGGGCTAAGTACACGAGGTCTTTGCTTCCCACCGTGCTCAAATCCTGCAGAGGAATAAACACGACGTAATCAGATTCTGGCAACCTAATAACAATTTTCCACTTTGAGAGAAAACAAGAGACCGTGTGCTTGTTTCTGTTTGAGGACATTGCGTCCTGTGGTAAACGACTGTGGCTGCTGTCAGTACTGAACCCTGTCAGCTGCCTGGCAGGTACATTCAGTGATGCAAAGGACACGCTATTGTCCCCCCGCACTGTGCCCGGCAGTCAATTTGAAACCGGGTTAGAGAGGCTAATGTCCCGAACGTCGCAGTTTGAAAGCGGGAACGGTGCCAGGAAATGGGAACTGGGTGATGCGTGCGTTCCCAGGCAACTCTCCCCAGAGCTAGCTGACAGGGGACAGGAGGTGTGTGGGTTTTGTCGTCGGCCTGAGAACGGGTGAGGGGATTCATTTCTCCTGGGAGAGAGCCAACAGATTTCCCAACATCCCCACCCACCCCCGCCCCTCCTCCACTTCCCACGTCCCGTCCCGTGTCACTTCAAAGGCTCCCTTGGTGTGTGATTGAAAACTCTTCTCGTTTCGGCCTAACCGAAAAGGGGTACAAATGACAGAGTAAACAGCTCTCAGTGATCTTATCAACGTGCTTGACACACCCTGTCCAGAGGCCTCTCTCTCTCTCTCTCTGCATCGCAAGTAGATTTAACCCATTGAGTTCAAGCACTCAAAGTGGCTTAGGCCCCAGGGTGTCAATCTCTCCTGACTGCACATTCTCCTCCGGTCCATAACTCAGGCAGTTCAGCATGCCCAGTTTTCCGATCCGATGACACGTTCTGGAATACCTGAAACGATCGCATCGCCTTAAAAAGGAAGGCTGGACAGGCCTTTGTCGAAGAGCAAAGGATAGTAGGCCACAGGAAGAGGCCCCTCAGCCCAACAAGACCCTGAGGGCACATGGCACCTTTCCAAACTAAAACCCTTCTGCCGAATCCCGCCCTTCCCCATCCCTTCATGTGCCTGTCAAGATGCCTCCTAAACGTTGCTTTTACCTCTGCCTCCAATACCCTCCTCCGGCAGCACATTCCAGGCGCGTACCAAACCCCACCCCGTGTCAAAAAAAAAGACTTGCCTCTCACCTCTCCCTTGAAACTCACTCCCTTCCACTTTAATGCCAAGCACCCCGCCCCTCCCAAGTCATCGACAAGTCAATCTCTCCTCATAACTGATGCCCTCCGAATCAGGTGTCATCCTGGTTAACCGTTTGCGAACCCACTCCAAAGCCACCCCTTCCTTCCGGTAGTGTGGCGACCAGAGCTCTACCCAGGATTCCAAAGTGTGGCCTAACTACCCAGGATTCCAAAGTGTGGCCCAACTACCCAGGATTCCAAAGTGTGGCCCAACTACCCAAGATTCCAAAGTGTGGCCTAACTACCCAAGATTCCAAAGTGTGGCCCAACTACCCAGGATTCCAAAGTGTGGCCCAACTACCCAGGATTCCAAAGTGTGGCCTAACTACCCAGGATTCCAAAGTGTGGTGCAGCTTGCCGATGTTTAAACTCTCTGTGACCTCGACCGTGTGTTTGCTTCTGTCTGAGGACATTGCGTCCTGTGGTAAATTACTGTGGCTGCTGTCAGTACTGTAGCCTGTTAGCCGCCTGGCAGGTACATTCAGTGATGCAAAGGACACGCTATTGTTTCCCCACACTGTGCCCAGCAGTCACTTGAAACCGGTTTAGAGAGGTTAATGTCCCAAGCTTCGCAGTTTGAAAGCAGGAACGGTGCCAGGAAATGGGAACAAGGTGATGCAGACATTTTCCCAGAGCTTGCGTGAGAATGGGTGAGGGGATTAATTTCTTCTTGGAGAGATCCAAGGCGATATGAGTCAATAGACAATAGACAATAGACAATAGGTGCAGGAGTAGGCTATTCTGCCCTTCGAGCCTGCACCACCATTCATTATGATCCTGGCTGATCATCCTCAATCAATATCCTGTTCCTGCCTTATCTCCACTATCTTTGAGAGCTCTATCCAACTCTTTCTTAAACCAATCCAGAGACTGGGCCTCCACAGCCTTCTGGGGCAGAGCATTCCACACAGCCACCACTCTCTGGGTGAAGAGGTTTCTCCTCATCGCTGTCCTAAATGGCCTAACACTTATTTTTAAGCTGTGTCCTCTGGTTTGGCACTCACCCATCAGCGGAAACATGTTTCCTGCCACCAGAGTGTCCAATCGTTTAATAATCTTATACGTCTCGATCAGATCCCCTCTCAGTCTTCTAAACTCAAGCGTATACAAGCCCAGTCGCTCCAATCTTTCAACATAAGATAGTCCCGCCATTCCAGGAATTGACCTCGTGAACCTACGCTGCACTCCCTCAATAGCCAGAATGTCTTTCCTCAAATTTGGAGACCAGAACTGCACACAGTACTCCAGGTGTGGTCTCACCAGGGCCCTGTACAGCTGCACAAGAACCTCTTTGCTTCTATACTCAATCCCTCTTGTTATGAAGCCAGCGTGCTATTTAACCTTCTTCACTACCTGCTGTACCTGCATGATTACCTTCATTGACTGG
>NC_057751.1:16746940-16748732 GCF_004010195.1 Chiloscyllium plagiosum | reverse complement strand
CCTCATTTTTTCTCTGCGTATTTCCTTCTTAGTAATCCTCTGTTGTTCTTTAAAAGCTTCCCAGTCCTCCGTTTTCCCACTTATCTTTGCTATGTTATACTTTTTCTCTTTTAACTTTATATGTTTCTTAACTTCCCTCGTCAGCCACGGCCACCCCTGCCTCCTCATAGGACCTTTCTTCCTTTTTGGAATGAATTGACCCTGCATCTTCTGTCGAGAGAGGGCCGCTGGAAAAGCACATCCGAGGAGCATGGAAATCGACGTTCCAGGCAAAAGCCTTTCATCAGGGATCGACGATCCCTGTATATCCAGGTGGCATACTTTACCCACCTTGAGCCGCCACTTTCAGGGAACTGTGGGCCTGCACGCCTAGATCCCTCTGCATTTTGTCACTGCTAAGGGTTCTGCCATTTACTGGACACTTTCCTCCTGTATTAGAGCTTCCAAAATGCATCACCTCGCATTGGTTTGGACTGAACTCCACCTGCCATTTCATCGCCCAACTCTCCAGCCGATCTATACCCTTCCCCGTCCTCTGGCAATCCGTCTCGTAGTCCACAGTTCCCCCAATCGTTGTGTCCTCTTCCATCCGCCTACATTATCTCCCAAATCATTGACATATATTACAGACAACTGGGGTCCCAGTGCTGAATCCCTGCAGGACACCAATTAGGGTGGCTCAGTGGTTAGCACTGCTGCCTCACAGCACTGGGTTCGATTCCAGCCGCGGGCGACTGCCTGTGTGGAGTTTGCACATTCTTCCCCCGTGTCTGCGTGGGTTTCCTCCCACAGTCCAAAGATGTGCAGGTTAGGGTGAATTGGCCAAGCTAAATTACCCATAGTGCTCAGGGATGTGCAGGTTGGGGGTGGATTGGCCACGCTAAATTACCCATAGTGCTCAGGGATGTGCAGGTTGGGGGTGGATTGGCCACGCCAAATTACCCATAGTGCTCAGGGATGTGCAGGTTAGGGTGGATTGGCCACACTGAATTACCCATAGTGCTCAGGGATGTGCAGGGTAGGGTGGATTGGCCACACTGTACCCGTAGTGTTAGGTGCATTAGTCAGAGGGAAATTGGTCTGGGTGGATTACCCTTCGGAGGGTCGGTGTGGACTGGCTGGGCCGAAGGGCCTGTTTCCACGCTGTAGGGAGTCTAATCTTCTGGAATTTAGAAGCTTCAGGTCAGATTCTGATGGGATGGAAGTGGAAAAGAACTTTTTGTCTTGTGGGAGAATGCAGAATGAGGAATCACTGTTTAAAAATAAGCCAACTGAGGCAAAGATGAAGAAATATATCTTTCCTTTCGGAGGCCTGAGAGCCTTTGCAGTTCCTATCTTTAAAAGGCATTGACCGCAAAATCTTCAAATATTTTTTTAAGGCAGAGATAATTTGATTCTTGACGCCCAAGGGGTCTAGAAGATTATCGAGGGCTGTTCAGGCGTGTAGCGTTGAGAGACAAGATAATATTGCGTGTGTCTCTGGTCTCCTTCCTATCGGTAGGATGTTATGAAACTTGAAAGGGTTCGGAAAAGATTGACAAGGATGTTGGAGGGTTTGAGCGACAGGGAGAGGCTGAATAGGCCGGGGCTGTTTTCCCTGAAGCGTCGGAGGCTGAGGGGGTGACCTTTTAGAGGTTTATAAAATCATGAGGGGGGGCATGAGGGAGCATCCGAGGAGCAGGAGAATCGATGTTTCGGGCATAAGCCCTTCTTCAGGAATGAGGCTGGTGTGCCAAGCAGGCTAAGATAAAAGGTAGGGAGGAGGGACTTGGGGGAGGGGCGTTGGGAACAC
>NC_057751.1:16737388-16743604 GCF_004010195.1 Chiloscyllium plagiosum | reverse complement strand
GCCTATACAGCCTCTCCCTGTAGCTCAAACCCTCCAACATCCTTGTCAATCTTTTCTGCACCCTTTCAAGTTTCACGACACCCTTCCTATAGCAGGGAGATCAGAACTGCACGCAGTATTCCAACATTGGCCTAACCAATGTCCTGTACAGCCGCAACATGACCTCCCAACTCCTGTACTCAATGCACTGACCAATAAAGGAAAGCATACCAAACGCCTTCCTCACTATCCTATCTACCTGCGACTCCACCTTCCAAGAACTCTGAACCTGCACCCCAAAGTCTCCTCATTGAACTATGTTCCACTCCTTCAATAATGTAGAGTCAACAAATTTGGTTTGGATGATCAAAGTGCAATTGAGAATTGCCATCAAACATGGATTGTGTATCGTTGATTAACTGCATCTAATCTTGGGAAGTCGAGATCAGACCAGTTACGAACACGTTGGCCCATTAATCGGATAATCCCTCGCAGATACGGTTCACAGTTCAATTCGACATTTCGGTCTCACAAAATACCAACCGTAAAGTACCAGGGAGTGCTCTTTCCATTTCATTCTCTCGCGATAAGTTTTGTTTCATCACAGGGGGATCGAGTAATAGGACGAAGGAAGACCAGAGATCCTTGCAGAAGGGGCAATTGCATTGTGCCCATTAGTTATCGAGTGTATTCAAGACTGAACTCAAATAGGTCTTTATTTCCAAAGGAAGTGACCAGAATCCCAAACTAAACCAGTCCCACCTGCATCCGCTTGGGCCATATCCCTCCAAACGTTTCCTTACACGTGTTACTGTCCACACATCCTCAGCCAGTGTATTCCACACACCAACCACTCTCTGTGTGAAAGATCTGCCTCTGTGGCTCTTGCGAACATTTCTAATCACACCTTAAAAATACTTCTGAAATCCCTCACCCTGGGGAAAAGCTGTCTGCCATTCATCTTATCCATGCCCCTCGTGACTTTAGAAACCTCTGTAAGGTCACCCCCTCAACCTCCCACGCTCCAGCGAAACAAAGTCTCTTTGCAACTCAAACCCTCCAGTCCTGGCGATGCTGTGGCTCGGTGGTTAGCGCTGCTGCCTCACGGCGCCAGGGACCCAGGTTCGATTCTGGCCCCGGGCGACTGTCTGTGTGTGGACTTTGCACATTCTGCGTGGGTCTCCTCTGGTTTCCTCCCACAATCCAAAGCTGTGCAGGTTAGGGTGGATTTACTGTGCTAAATGTTCAGGGATGTATAGCTTAGTATGGATTCTAACTCAAAACAAATCCCTTCAATAATAATGCAAATTTCCCTTAAATAAAACGGCCTCCTCGCTTGGAGCCGCAACTGAATACTTGGATAGTGCAGTAGATCGTGGTATTTGAGGAGCAATTGCCTCAAAATTGTTGCTATTTTGTGTGGCTGTTTGATCGAACATACAAGGTTGTAAAAATCATAATAATTGGACAGAACTTACTCGGAAAACCTCGCATATTTTGAGGGGCATAATGTTTTTCTTGCAGATCTGTCGGGAAGTCAGTTCACAAGGTAACTGTACGGAAATAAGTCAGAATCGAGATCCTGTTTCCATTTCCCAAGAGATGGGGGGGGGCGGGGGGGCACGGTGGCTCAGTGGTTAGCACAACTGCCTCACGGCACCAGGACCCGGGTTCGGAGGTTCGGTATGGACTTATAAAGTCATAGAGATGTACAGCATGGAAACAGACCCTTCAGTCCAATCTGACCAGATATCCCAACCCAGTCTAGTCCCACCTGCCAGCACCCGGCCCATATCCCTCCAAACCCTTCCTATTCATATACCCATCCAGATGCCTTTTCAATTGTACCAGCATCCAACACATCCTCTGGCAGCTCATTCCATACACGTCCCACCCTCTGTGTGAAAAAGTTGCCCCTCGGGTCCCTTTTATATCTTTCCCCTCTCACCCTAAACCCATGCCCGTCTAGTTCTGGACTCATTGGGCCGAAGGGCCTGTTTCCACACTGTAGGCAGTTAAATTCAGTCAGCTCCCAGCCCGAGCTGATTCCGAGCACTTCCCGAGGTGGGGAACCCCATCTGGAGTTCTCCCACCTGTCCGAAGGCCAAAACGTGGGAGGACTTGGTGGGGGGGGGGGTCACAGCAATCCGGAAGAAGTTGCCTTGGGCAGGGTGGAAGGGAATGGCCGAGTGGGTTAGCCATGGGGAAATGTGGAGGCAAGAGTTGGGTCTGGGGTGGGATGCTCCCAATAGGCCGAATGGCCTGCTTCCACATTGTCGGGCAACTCCGTCTCTGTATTGAACTCGGCCCTGTATTTCAGAAAAGTGGTTTTGATTTATTCTATTTTTAACGGGAGGTGGGTGTGGCTGGCTGGGCCAGCAATTGTTGCCCGTTGTCCCCTTGAGAAGGTGGTGGTGGTGAGTTGCCTTCTTGAACCCGCTGCGGTCCGCTTGCTGTGGGTCGACCCACAATGCACCCGGGTTGACGCGGCGAGGGAAGTGTTTACCTTGAGGGTCTTGGATTGACGCCCGACCCCGGATCTCGGTCTCTTCACAACACGGCCCTTCCTCTGCAGGATCGGTCTGATGAATCTGTCCTAGGTACGGGACAGCACAGAAACAGGCCCGACGGCCCATCACTTAGTCGGAGGCCTTCAGTGCAGGGGTTGGCGAGTCAGCAGGTCATACAGGCATGCACTCAGACAGCAACAGGAGCAGATAGCCAGAGGGATTGATGCCAGGAGTAAGGATATGGGTGCGATGTCAGAGAAAGGACAGTGACTTGGAACGTGAGGCAGTTAGGATCAGTGAGTGCGTTGTCAAATGGCCTCCCTGTCTATCCACATTCTACACTGTCCCTGAGACCGCAGTCACTGAAGATGTCTGTGAGTGTTGCTATGTTCCTTCCTGATGCAGCATCCCTGCTCCCAGGTCACCCTCATCCCAGAATCCGAATGATGCAATAATCATAGAGTCCCCACAGTGTGGAAACAGGCCCTTCGGCCCAAACAAGTCCACACCGACCCTCCGAAGAGTAACCCACCCAGACCCCATTCCCCTATCCTCTGTATTTGCCCCCGACTAATGCACCAAACCTACACATCCCTACGGGCAATTTAGCGTGGCCAATCCACCCTAACCTGCACATCTTGGGACTGTGGGAGGAAACCGGAGCACCCTGACACAAGGAGAATGTGCAAATTCCACACAGACAGTGGCCCGAGGCTGGAATCGAACCTGGGTCCCTGGTACCATGAGGCAGTTGTGCTAACCACTGAGCCACTGTGCCATCCTAACTCTTGGGAAATGGGAATGGGATCTCGATTCTGACCTGATGTCCGTACGGTTACCTTGTGAACTGACTTCCCGACAGACCAGCAAGAAAAACATTCTGCCCCTCAAAATACTGCGAGGTTTACTGTGCAAGTTCTGTCCAATTATATTGGTTTTTACAACCTTCGATCGAAGGGCCACAGGAAATATCAACATTTTTGAGGCAATCTCCTCAAATACCATGATCTGCAGCAATATCCAAGTATTCAGTTGCAAATGAGAAGGCTGTTTTGTTGAAGGGAAATTTGCGTGATTATTGAAGAGATTTATTTTGAATTTGAACCCCGACAGTGTGGAAACAGGCCCTTCAGCCCAACAAGTCCACACCGACCTGCCGAAGAGCAACCCACCCAGACCCATTCCCCTATGTATTCCCCCTGACTTATGCAACTAACCTATAGGTCCCTGAGCGCTATGGGTAATTTCGCATGGCCAATCCACCCTAACCTGCACATCCCTGAGCACTATGGGTAATTTCGCATGGCCAATTCACCCTAACCTGCACGTCCCTGAGCACTATGGGTAATCTAGCACAGCCAACCCACCCTAACCTACACATCCCTGAGAACTATGGGTAATTTAGCATGGCCAACCCACCCCAACCTGCACATTCCTGAACACTATGGGCAATTTAGCACAGCCAACCCACCCTAACCTACACATCCCTGAACACTATGGGTAATTTAGCATGGCCAATCCACCCTAACCTGCACATCCCTGAGAACTATGGGTAATTTAGCGCAGCCAATCCACCCTAACCTGTACATCCCTGAGCACTATGGGTAATTTAGCACAGCCAATCCCCCTAACCTGTACACCTTTGGAAACCCACACAGATACGGGGATAATGTGCAAACCCCACACACAGACAGTCGCCTGAGGATGGAATTGAAACCAGGTCCCTGGCGCTGTGAGGCAGCGGTGCTCACCACTGAGCCACCGTTATGCTGTAAATAAAGTCTAACAGTGACGTATATACCCCCCACCCCACCCCCACATTACGTATCCCACTATTTATTGTGTGTTTTTACATGGAGTATAAGTGTCCAGAACATTGGATCAGTTGGCAAACTTGTAGTCCCCTGGGTGCTGGATAATGAAAGGGTTAATGCATTAATTCACACGCCCTGTAATTAGTCATGCCTCACTTGACAGAAGGAGGGAGGACCGTGCTGAACATAGCTCCAGCTCGCTGTACAAAGCATTGCCTGATGGACTGTGCACACACACACTCCCAGTGGTCACAACACGCCTCCTGGTGTGCGTAAAGATCACCTGCAGGTTCACCCGACTCAAAACGAGGCGGGAGCTCGGGCGATACCGTCACAGTCCCCGAGAGGAAAGTCTTAACTATCACCTCTTGGTATTCAGCGGCATTCTCGTCCCTCACTAACGGAAATTGACCAGAAACTTGAACTGCGGCAGCCATTTGTAGTCATAGAGTTATTCAGCACGGCAACCAACCTTTCACTGTCCAACGAGTTCGTAATCCCCAAGCTTAAACCGGGCCTGCCTTCCTCTCCTGGCCTATATTGTTCCAAACCCTTTCTTTCTTCATTCCAAGCGTTCTAACTGTACGCGCATCCTTTGGAAGTTCATACCACACACACACACACTGACCCCTCTGTATATAAAAAAAATTGTCCCTCTCATCTCTTCCCCCTCTCACCTTCAAAAATACGCCAGAGTCGAAAAGTGTGTTGCTGGAAAAGCGCAGCAGGTACAGGCAGCATCCGAGGAGCAGGAGAATCGACGTTTCGGGCATGAGCCCTTCTTCAGGGAGGTCTCCAGCATCTGGAGTCCTCACTTTCTCCTTCAAAAGTATGCCTGGTCTTGAAATCCGCTGCCCGGGGGGAAAATACACCTGCCGTTCGCCTTACCTACAGCGCTCCCTCCCCCCTTGAGCTTAGAAACCTCTAAGAGCTCACCCTTCCTATACTCCAATGAAATAAGTCACAGCCTCTCATAACTCAAACCCTCCAGCCCCAGCAACATCCTAGTAAATCTTTTCCAGCACCTTGTCCAGCTTTGTTCAAGATACAAGCCAGGCGCCCACACGCTTCAACTTTTATTCATTCTTACCAAAGATTCGTGAACGTGCACCCCCCCCCAGCCCCATTCTGGGTCTGGCTCAGATCGTCACTGTCGGCCCAGAATTGATCCTCTCAAAGGGTGTCACTTCTGTTCTAACGTTCACCCAAGTTTCGCATTGTCCCGCAAACGCTGACATTTGGATTTGGCGTCCGGAAGTCCGGGTCATTTCTTTTTTCTGTCCTGGCCGCACATAATGAGGCTGTTCGGTTCATTGAGTCCGTGCCTGAGAAAGTCAGATCTGATTGACTGACACCTCTGAGGTATCCGGGTCATAGAGATGCACAGCACGGACACAGACCATTTAGCCTAACATGTCCTAATCTAATCTAGTTCCACATGCCAGCACTTGGCCCAGATCCCTCTAAACCCTTCCTGTTCACAACGAATCTCTCGTCTTAAACCTGTGTCCTTCTAGTTTTGGACTCCCCCCTACCTATTCATCCCTATCCTTGCCCCTGATGATTGTGTAAACCTCTGCAATATGATCTGTTGTTGTGGTTCTGCTCGCCGAGCTGGGAATGTGTGTTGCAGACGTTTCGTCCCCTGTCTCGGTGACATCCTCAGTGCTTGGGAGCCTCCTGTGAAGCGCTTCTGTGACCTTTCCTCCGGCATTTATAGTGATTTGTACCTGCCGCTTCCGGTTGTCAGTTCCAGCTGTCCGCTGCACTGGCCGGTATATTGGGTCCAGGTCGATGTGCTTATTGATTGAATCTGTAGATGAGTGCCATGTCTCTGGGAATTCCCTGGCTGTTCTCTGCTTGTCCTATAATAGTAGTGTTGTCCCAGTCGAACTCATGTTGCTTGTCATCTG
>NC_057751.1:16732393-16736850 GCF_004010195.1 Chiloscyllium plagiosum | reverse complement strand
GGGTGACCTTATAGAGGTTTACAAAATTATGAGGGGCATGGATAGGGTAAATGGGCAAAGTCTTTTCCCTGGGGTTGGGGAATCCAGAACTAGAGGGCATAGGTTTCAGGTGAGAGGGGAAACATATAAAAGAGGCCTAAGGGGCAACTATTTCACACAGAGGGTGGTACGTGTATGGAATGAGCTGCCAGAGGATGTGGTGGAGGCTGGTACAATTGCAACATTTAAGAGGCATCTGGATGGGTATCTGAATAGGAAGGGTATGGAGGGACATGGGCCGGGTGCTGGCAGGTGGGACTAGATGGGGTTGGGATATCTGGTCGGCATGGACGGGTTGGACCGAAGGGTATGTTTGCGTGCTGTACATCTCTATCTGCAAACTAACTAACTATACCTCCAATGTTCACATCTAAAATCATTCAAATAAAAGAGAAAAAGCGTAAGCCTTGTGTGCAGGAGAATATAAATCCAATTTATTATTCTGCAACACTGAGTCTGGGGATAAAAGAGTTGAGGTCTCAGTGAGGAGTTCCTGAGTGTTAACCTCAACAGAATGTGGGCTTCGAGTGTGTTGGGACAGGATATCTGGACCTAAAGCCACAGGAACACGCAGACCCTTTTAAAAACATACAAAGTTTATTTGACACATAGCAGAACAGGAACACTCACAAGAACCACTTTATGGACACAGCCAGGGTCCAAATCTACCGCAACCAAACCAAAACACGGCTAACTCTTGAAAAACCACAACCAAGTCGGGAGTATTTCCTTCGCCCTGACCTTGTGGGTGAGGGATGGCACCCAGGGACAGGAGCGTCAAACCAAACACTATTGAAAGATTCGACAACAAAACCGCTCTGTGGCCACGTGGGTTTTGAACCGAAACACTGGGCAGAGTTATTCTGGCCACCCCCCCCCCAGCTGATTGCAGATGGCCGTCCCTTACTATGCACCAATTCTACACGGCATTCAAGGTGAGGGTCGGCTCGCTTTCCATATTCTTGCAGTCGGCCATCGAAGAAAGGTGAACCAGGATTGTGACTCCCTTGCTTTCCAACGCCACGTGGAAGGGGATAACGTGGAAACTTTAGCTGCTGCTCTCTTTGAGAAATGGGGTGTCCCGCTCCCACGATATTGGCACTGGTGGAGGACTTTAACAAGTGAAACTTGCTCATCATTCGTGAATTAACGGCGTACTGTCAGGTTTCTCTTGTTTAACACTGAGCACAGCGAATTGCGGAACTAGTATTCAAGGCCTATCCAGTGTGGCACACTCCCACTGGACAATGGCTGTTGTCTAACTACAGAAATTCAAAGTCGCCCTCGCTTTCCCGTTCCCTCGGTTCTCGGTCAAGTTGCTGCAGCACACACCCCGACCACCCCCACCCCCTCCCCAGCAGGGCCCTTGAATCGTTCCACACCTCACTCTGGAGC
Source organism: Chiloscyllium plagiosum (assembly GCF_004010195.1). Classification (NCBI taxonomy): domain Eukaryota; kingdom Metazoa; phylum Chordata; class Chondrichthyes; order Orectolobiformes; family Hemiscylliidae; genus Chiloscyllium; species Chiloscyllium plagiosum. The sequence continues at coordinate 16,735,416 of NC_057751.1, read as the reverse complement.
TGGGGAAAAGAAACCGCACAAAGACATTGAAAAGTACCAAGGAACAACCCGAGCGCCGGCTGTGTCTGGGGTGGGGCCGCTCAACGCTTCGAGGTCCTCTTCTCGATCTCCTCCTGAATCCGCAGTCTCAGGGCTTCTTTCATCAGAGGCTCCAGGCTGTTCTTACTCCCGATCTTTTCGGCCACGATCCTGGGATCGTCGCCCTGCATGGAGAGAGGAACGAAAGGAACAGGTTCACTGCTTTCTGTGCACTTCCACACTTTCTTCGCCCTTTCAGGGAAGGTGACTATTCGGCCCAGCTGGCTTGTGCTAGCTGGCTCTGTGTATGTGTGTGTGTGTGTGTGTCTGAGTATGTGTGTGTGTTGTCTGTATGTATGTGCGTGTGTCTGAGTATGTGTGTGTGTGTGCTGTCTGTGAATGTGTGCGTGTGTGTCTGAGTGCGTATGTGTGAGTGTGTGTCTGAGTATATGTGTGTGAGTGCTGTCTGTGTGTGTTGTCTGTGTGCGTGTGTCTGAGTGTGTGTGTGTGCATGTCTGAGTATGTGCGTGTGTTGTCTGTGTGTATGTATACGTGTGTGTGCGCGTGTGTCTGAGTATGTGCATGTGAGTGTTGTCTGTACGTGCGTGTATCCGTATATGTGCGTGGGTGTGTGTGTGGGCATGTGCTTGTATGTGTGTATTTGTACGTGGGTGTTTGTGTCTGTGCGTCTCTGTACGTGTGCGAGTATATGTGTATATGTGCTTGTAAGTGCGTGAGTATCTGTATGTGTGTGTGTGTCTGTGCATGTGCGAGTGTGTGTGTATATGTGTCTGCACATCTGTGCGTGTGTCTGTATGTGTGTATGTCTGCGTGTGCATGTGTATCTGGGTCTGTGTGTGTGTCTCTGTACGCATGTGTTTGTCTGTGCACATGTATCTGGGTCTGTGTTTATGTGTGTTTCTGTGTGCGTGTGTGCCTGTGGGCATGTGTTTGTGTGTCTGTATGTGGTTGTGTGTCTGTACATGTGTTTGTTGTGTGTGTGAGTGTATATGTGTCTGTACACGTGGAAGTGTATGTATGTGCCTGTATATCTGTGTCTGTGTATCTATACATGTGTGTTTGTCTGTGTATAAGTGTGTCTGCATGCGTATGAGTGGTGTGTGTGTGTCTATGTCTGTGTGTGTGCGTGTATGGCTGTGCAAGTGCGTGTATAAATGCGTGTGTGCGCCCTGGCCTCTGTGTGCAATCTGTTCCGTTCTTGTCTCTGAATCGCGGAGCTCCTGCTTCAAGTCCCACCCTGATCAGTGTCAGAGTTGTCACCGTTCAGACTGAGGCCACATCTGCCTGACAGTGGGAGCACAGGAGTTATCCCTGGCGTCCCGATTAATAGCTATCCCTCAACCAACACTGCAGGGAACACCTGGTCTGGTCACTAGCGCACTGCTGTCTGAGGGAGTTAGCTTAGCGCAGGCTAGCTGCCGTGATCGTACCAGCGTTAAGGAGCACTGCACCAACAGTGCTGTGAGGTGGGCTGCATGAAGAGTGCGATATCAACACAAGAACCCTTTTGGAATATTTACCCAGTTAACCTTTCACGAGCTCCGACTGCCTCTTCCCGATCAGAACAGGCTCTCTTGGCTTCGTTAAAATAAAATGAATGGAGGAGTGGGGAGGTCATGTTGCGGCTGTACAGGGCTTTGGTTCGGCCGTTGTCGGAATATTGCGAGCAGTTCTGGTCTCCCTGTTTCAGGGAAGATGTTGTGAAACTTCAAAGGGTTCAGAATAGATTTACAAGGATGTTGCCAGGGTTGGAGGATTTGAGCTATAGGGAGAGGCTGTTTTCCCTGGAGCGTCGGAGGCTGAGGGGTGACCTTATAGAGGTTTATAAAATCATGAGAGGGCATGGATAGGGTAAATAGACAAAGTCTTTTCTTCCTAGGATGGGGGAGTCCAGAACTCGAGGGGCATAGGTTTATTGTGAGAGGGGAAATATATAAAAGAGACCTAAGGGGCAACTTTTTCACACAGAGGGTGGTGCATGTATGGATTGAGCTGCCAGAGGAAGTGGTGGAGGCTGGTACAATGACAGCATTTAAAAGGCATTTGGATGGGTATATGAATAGGAAGGGTTTGGAGGGAGATGGGCCGGGTGCTGGCAGGTGGGACTGGATTGGGTTTGGATATCTGGGTCAGTATGGACGGGTTGGACCGAAGGGTCTGTTTCTGTGCTGGATAGGGCTCGAAGTCCACTGTTTCCTGATTTAAAGTCTATCTGGGCCTTGAATACAGTTCGCGACGCAGTGGTAAAGCGTCCCTCAGATTCAGGACCCTCCCCTTCCCTCCGCTCTCAGAGCCTTTGCTGTTTTATCCACAGCGGTGGGGAGGGAGGGGGGGGTAACAGAGCCGGTCGCTGGGAGACCGAGATCCCACTCGGTGCCCAGCAGAGGGCGGCCTCGCGCTCTCCCCCCCCCCACCCCACCGCCGCGCCTCCGACTCACCTGGTGAATGACCACCGAGGTGACGATTTTGTCGTCCGCCTGGTAATCCAGGCAGAAGAGCTCGGTGCTGCGGTGCTCCATCGCCGGCGGCTCCTGGTCGGTCCCTGAGCTGCTCTCGTTGGACTCCTCGCACTCGAAGCCCGAAGAATACTCCACTCCGTCTAGAAAAGGGAACCGGCGCATCAATTCCCCCCCCCTTCCGTGGTGAAACATCTAACTGCCTCGTCCCTGCAACAGGCTTCACCACCCAGCCGCGGCGGGAAAGAATTCCACAGATTCGCGTCCCCCCCCCCCCCCGAAGGAAGACATTCAATCCTTGGGAACAAAGGAGCGGGAGTAGGGAATTCAGCCCCCGTTTGACATTAGATTAGATTCCCTACAGTGTGGAAACAGGCCCTTCGGCCCACACTGACCCTCCGAAGAGTAACCCACCCAGATCCATTTCCCTCTGATTAATGCACCTAACACTATGGGTAATTTAGCACGGCCAATCCACCCTAACCTGCACATCCCTGAGCACTATGGGTAATTTAGCATGGCCAATCC
>NC_057751.1:16728051-16732167 GCF_004010195.1 Chiloscyllium plagiosum | reverse complement strand
TGGAAAAGCGCAGCAGGTCAGGCAGCATCCAGGGAACAGGAGAATCAACGTTTCGGGCATAAGCCCTTCTTCAGGTATTTAGCATGGCCAATTCACCCTAACCTGCACATCCCTGAGCACTATGGGTAATTTAGCACGGCCAATCCACCCTAACCTGCACATCCCTGAACACTATGGGTAATTTAGCACGGCCAATCCACCCTAACCTGCACATCTTTGGATTGTGGGAGGGAACCGGAGCACCTGGAGGAAACCCACGCAGACATGTGGGAGAAAGTGCACGCTCCACACAGACAGTCACCCGAGGCTGGAATCGAACCTGGGTCCCTGGCGCCATGAGGCAGCAGTGCTAACTGCTGAGCCACTGTGTCGCCCCATGACCGTGATCCTCTCCTGGTCTCAACCCCCGCTCTCCTGCCCCATTAGCCCCTTATCCTGCTTTTCATCAGAAAGCTATCCATCTCCTGCTGGAAGCTGACAATTGCTTCTGCCTCCACCGGGGCACAGATGCACGATTCTCTGAGAGAAACCACTGCTCCCTCAGCTCCCTCCTCTCACTCTGTCTCCTGTTGTTTGAGACTGTGCCACCTGGGGGGGGCGGGGAACGTCTGTTCAATATCCACCTTTCAGTTTTGTATATCAGAAACCCTCCCCCAATCCCGGTGAGGACAAGCACAAACAATTCGGCAGCCATTTCATCCCAGGAATCAACCTGGTGAACCTCCTCTGAGTTGTCTCCAGTGTGGGACCCGCGTCCTTCCTCAAGTACGGAGACCAAAAGTGGACACCGGACCCCAGATGTGCTCTCGCCAACGCCTCATATAGTTGCCGCCACACTTTGTCAGGATGTTAAGAGTCATCAAGATGGACAGCACGAAAACAGACCCAACCCAATCTGGTCCCTCAAAGGCCAGGACTCCTTTGCATTTCGGTCGAGGGGACGGGAGGGTCATCCCTCGCTTGGGGAACGCGCAGGTGCTGGAGAGTTCAAGGGTCGGGCAGCACCCGAGGAGCGGGCGACTCGACGCTTCAGGCATCTTGATTCCCGATGAAGGGCGTGCGCCTGAAACACTCGCCCTGACAGCAGTTAAGAATCGAAAGCTTCGCTGCAGATTTATCTTCCCGAGGGAAAATGGGTGAACCAGACGGGTTGTTAATACCAGCGACAGGAAATCCACGATCGGGGGTGGGATTGGGACTCGGTTTCAATTCCGAGAATTGAGTTTTCTCGTGAATGGGATTCAAATTCCACCGGCTGCACTCCCTCATCCAGTGATGTCTCCACCGTTCTAATTGCGCCCCCCCCCTCCTCTCCCCCCGCACGCTTCGAGCGATTTCGGCCCTCCTCCCTTTCGTCTTGCTTGCCTCTTCTCACGCCCCGCCCCCTACCCCGCATCCTTGGCCAGGGGCGTTTCGGTCACACCACCAGATAACTCCAGGTTCGTCCGCTTGCTCGGGCCAGGTTTGGTCGCAGACGTTTCGTCACCACGCTCGTCAGGGAGACTCCGGTGAAGCGCACATGTCCTGTCCCGCTTTCTGGCGACGTCTGAAGGGTGGGGGGACACCTTTCCCGGTTCATTTTCTCAGAGGTTAGTAAATGGGGGTCCAAATCCTCGAGTCACAGAGATGTGCAGCACGCAAACAGACCCTTCGGTCCAACTCGCCCATGCCGACCCAGATATCCCAACCTAATCTAGTCCCAGGTGCCAGCACTTGGCCCCATATCCCTCCAAACCCTTCCTATCCATGTCCCAATCCAGATGCCTTTTAAATGTCGCAATTGGACCAGCCTCCACCACTTCCTCTGCCAGCTCATTCCATACACGTACCACCCTCTGTGTGAAAAAGTTGCCCCTTAGGTCCCTTTTACGTCTTTCCCCTCTCACCCTAAACCTATGCCTCTCTCATTCTGGACTCCCCCAGGGGAAAACGACCTTGTCTGTTTAGCCGATCCATACCCTTCATTGTTTGATGAGGTCACCCCCCCCCACAGCCTCCAATGCTCCAGGGAAAAAAAACAGCCCCAGCCCGTCTGGCCTCTCCCTCGACTGTTTACTGATGGACCATTTACCAGCCTTTGGGAAAGACGGTAATCGCCCAACAGCAGAGACCAAGACACATCAACGAAAGCAGGGCAGCGCTTCACCAAAGGCTCACTGACGATATTACCGAGCACGGTGACGAAACGTCTGAGAACAGACCGTCCAGCTCAGCCAGCAAACTTACAACCTGATCCACAAATCTTCTCCAAATTTGCAAACCTGGTACCTCCTCGTAGTATTCGGTGCCACATTTTTATTTTGTAAAGCCCCCCCCCACTCCCGTAACGCGATTTCTTTTGATGATGTGTTGCATTTACCCACACCACCCCGTTCCAGATGGCAGTGCCCGTCATCGAGAAGCGGCACTTACTCTTGCGGCGCGGGTGGTACACTTGCTGGTCAGGCTTGCGGGGACGGACTGGAGCTGGCGTTTGCCTCTTCTTCTGCCTCTCCTTCGCCTGTCTCACCTCCCTGTCGTAATCGTCTCTGGGAAAACAAAATGGGAGGTCATGTCGCGGCTGTACAGGACATTGGTTCGGCCATTGCAATCCTGGTCTCCTTGCTATCGGAAGGATGTTCAGAAAAGATTGACAAGGAGGTTGGAGGGTTTGAGCTATAGGGAGAGGCTGAATAGGTTGGGGCTATTTTCCCTGGAGCGTCGGAGGCTGAGGGGGTGACCTTATAGAGGTTTATAAAATCATGAGGGGGGCATGGATAGGGTAAATAGACAAAGTCTTTTCCCTGGGGTGGGGGAGTCCAGAACTAGAGGAGATAGGTTTAGGGTGAGAGGGGAAAGATATAAAAGAGACCTAAGGGGCAACTTTTTCACACAGAGGGTGGTACGGGTATGGAATGGGCTGCCAGAGGATGTGGTGGAGGCTGGTACAATTGCAACATTTAAGAGGCATTTGGATGGGTATATGAATAGGAAGGGTTTGGAGGGATATGGGCCGGGTGCTGGCAGGTGGGACTAGATTGGGTTGGGATATCTGGGTCGGCATGGACGGGTTGGACCGAAGGGTCTGTTTCTGTACATCTCTATGACTCTACGATTCTCTGTTGACTGGCAGTAATGCTTCAGAGCTGGCCAGTCGTGTTACAGTCGTATCGGACTTTGCTTCGGTTGTGTTTGTAATGCTGCCTACAGTTCTGGGTCGCCACATTACCAGAAGGATGTGGACGCTTTGGAGAGGGCGCAGGGGAGGTTCACCGGGATGCTGCCCTGGTATGGAGGGCGCTAGCTATGAAGAGAGGTTGAGGAGATTAGGATTATTTTCATTGGAAAGACGGAGGTTGAGGGGGAAACCTGATTGAGGTCTACAAAATCATGAGAGGTGTAGACAGGGGGGATAGCAAGAAGCTGTTTCCCCAGAGTGAGGGGGACTCAATTACTGGGGGTCATGGGTTCAAGGTGAGAGGGGAAAGGTTTAAGGGAGATATTGTGTGGAAAGTTCTTCACGCAGAGGGTGGTGGGTGCCTGGCACATGTTGCCAGCGGAGGTGGTAGAGGCGGGCACGTTAGCGTCATTTAAGATGTATCTAGACAGATCCAGGAATGGGCAGAGGGCTACGGACCCTTAGAAAATAGGCGACAGGTTTAGATGGAGGATCTGGATCGGCGCAGGAGGGCTGTTCCTGTTCTGGAATGTTCTTTGGTCTTAATCCTCGCCTCCCCCCAGCTTCCCTCCGGAGTTTGAACATCACGCTCCCGTGGTTGGAATACCCTGTTGAGCCTCCCGACCCCTCGGATTCAGCGTCGCCTCCGTCAGCGTGACAGGTTCAACCCACTGAATGCCCTGGCACTGAAACCAACCAACCAACCAGCCAAATCGCAGGGACTACATTTCCCACTTGAACCGGGAGACGGGCATCTGTCCTAACGGATCTTCAATGTCGTACATAAAGCAGCAAAGAATTACAGGATTCCCAGCACAAAGCAAGGCTCTTTGGTCCATCGCGTCTGTGCCAACCATCTTGCTGTCCTAAGTCCTGTTTCCCCAGCATGTGCCCCATAGCCTTGGCACAGTGAGTGCCCCACCTAAATCCTCCTTCAAAGTGATGAGGGGTTCGGTTTC
>NC_057751.1:16722760-16727954 GCF_004010195.1 Chiloscyllium plagiosum | reverse complement strand
TGATCCCTCCACCAAGGGGCAAAGCTTCCTTCCTGTCTACCCCATCGATACCCTTCACCATCCTATCCGTCTCGATCATCTCCCCTCTCCATCTCCGCAGCTCTAAGGAAAACCACACCGAGCCTGCGCCAATCTCTCTTCAAGAACTGAAACTCTCCAGCCGTCCCAAGAGTGCTGGTCAATCTCCCTCTGTCCCCTCCCCTCTCTCCCAGTGCTATCCCATCCCTCCTGTAATGTGGATGCCAGAATTGCCCGCAACACTCTCGCTGTGTGGCCTCACCCACGTTGCGTACAGCTCCCAGCCAAACCTCCCCTGTTCTTAAACTCTGTCTCGGTTAACGAAGGCAAGTATCCCATAATCCTTCTGAATCACTTTAAAACCCTGTCCTGCCACCTTAAGGGACCGGTGTATATGTACACCAAGCTCCCTCTGACCCTTGGTGCCTCCTAGTGACCACCCAGTACGCCTCTGCGTAGCTGAGGGAACTGAGGGGCTGTTTCATACTCGGTGAGATGATTGTATAGTCACCAGCATCCCCAGTCAGATCAGCATAAGCTGATAGGATCCTCACCTATAACTCAAAACGCCTGCCTGTGCTGGTTTTGCTCAGGAGCAACTGTCCCAGTGCCCCGAGCCTTGGCTTCGACCCCTAAACCCGACACATTCTTCCTTTCCAGTTTCTTTTGGAAGACCGCGACTTGAACCTGCCTCCACCAAGCTCTCTACCAGTGCATTCCAGATAGTGACCGCTCGCTACGGCAAAAGCATTTCCTCCTGTCATCATTGCACCTTTCTGCCAATCATCTTAAGTCTGTTCCCTGTGGTCGGCTTTCCCTCTGCGCCAACGAGTATACCTTTCCCTCGCCTTCCGCTCCGACGATTATGAGCACACCTGCCAAATCTTCTCCCATTCATCTCTTAAGAGCTGTAGAGCACGGAAGCAGACCCTTCGGCCCAACCAGTCCGTGTCGACCGCAATCCCAAACCAAACTAGTCCCACCCTGCCCGCGTTTGGCCCATATCCCTCCAAACCTTTCCTATTCATGCACTTATCCAGATGTCTTTTAAATGTTGTAACTCTGTCCACTTCCTGTGGAAGTTCATTCCACAAACCGCTCTCTGTGTTAAAAAAAAATTGCCGTTCGGATCGTTTTGAAATCTTTTTCCCCTCACCTTAAAAATATGCCTCTCTAAGTCTTGAAATCCCCTACCTGAGGGAAAAGATACCTGCCACTCAGCTTATCCGCATCCCTAAGTTCACCCTTACATTCCAGCCTATCCACCCTCTCCTTATGGTTCAAACCCTCTATCCTCTGCGACACACTGGTAAATCTCTTCTGAACCCTCCCCAGCTTAATAACCTGCTTCCGATGACAGGGCGACCAGAACTGGACACAGTTCCCCCTCCCCAGACGAGGCGTCGCCAATGTCCTGTACAACCCCAATGCGAATCCTTCACTCAAAAGGAGTGAGCAATGGGAGGCAAGTGTGCCAAGTGCCTTTTCAACCGTCCTGTCTACATTTGACACAAATTCCAAAGAATTATGCGCCTCTTTCCCAAGAAAACTGGCCCAAAATCTCCTTGGTCAAACCTCCGGATCCCTTGGGCCAGGGCGGTGTGCAAATATATATTTTAGAAGTTGGATCATCTGAGTAGATAGGGTAGAGAGGGCGGGATTGGAACGGAGGGATTGGCTGCAACTTGCTGAGGTGGAGCCAATATTGGGCCCATTTAAAAACAAAACCCAGAAATAAACTGAACCTCTTCATCCCATTGGCGAAACCACTGTCAATCAAAGGGGACGGCGCTTCCCCGTTGGCTGGAATGCCTGTCAATCCGACACAAGCAGCTGGCCACCCCGCCCCCTCCACGCCCCGATTGGTCAGCCCGAGGGGTTCCTCCTTCCCATTGGCGTAAGCGGTGTCAATCAGCGGTGAGGGCGGAGCCGGCTGTCAATCACCAACAAGGCAACTCTTCCCATTGGTTATCACCGGGGGACTCCACCTTGCCATTGCGGAACCGCTGTCGATCACAAGGGAGGGCGGGGCCCCTCCCGCCTGGTTGGCCGAGCGGGCCGTCAATCAGCGTGAAGGGACGGTTACCGCGCCGAAACCTCTCCCTGATTGGCCATCCTGAGGGGACTCTCCTTCCCATTGGTCAGTCATAGAGGAGGATGGGATTACCATTCCTTGGTTGTCCGAGCGACTGCCAATCAAGCACATGCGACAGACCCCCCCCATCCTCCCTCTAATTGGTCACCTCGAGAGGATCGTTCTTCCCATTGGTGGAACCCCTGTCAATCAGAACAGAGGGCAGTTGGTCGAGCGTGCCTTCAATCACCCACACGCGACCATCATCCATCCCTGTCCTCTCCCTGATTGGGCACCCCTCGAGGCCCCCTACCTCCCAATGGCGGAGCCGCTGTCAATCAGAGCGGGGGGGGCGGACACCCCGCCATCTGGTTGGTCAGCCGGGCTATCAATCATCACTCCGCTTCGGTGTATCTACCGCCCCTTCCGGTTGGCACGGCAACCGCCTCCTCCCTCCCCCCTTCCCCCTTCCCCTCTCACCAACCTGGCGATCTGGTTACGGCGGATGTGGCGGACGAAGCCGTGGCTCATGTCGAGCCGGGCGGATTTGGCGGCTGCTGCCGCCGCCTCCGCCTCCGCGTCCGCCTTGTCCCGGGGAGCGGCGGCCTCGTCCTCCTGCTCCATCCATCCAGGCCGTCCGGCTGGAAGCTGGGGTGGGTGGCCGACCAGCCGCTATCCCGGGAAACTCCACTCACTCTCCAACCCAGACCTGTGCAATAACACTCCACACCCCTACAACATTGACCTGTGCTGATACTGTGCAAAGAACGTGTGCTGCTGGGGGGGGGGGGGGAGAAATTGCTATTCTTCATACCATTTCACTTTATATAAAAGCAAAAGGTGGTGGGGGGTCATAATGACACAGCAGTAGGCCATTCAGCCCCTCCATGCTGTCCTATCATTCATTATCTAAACAGTGGCCCCATTTCTCTTTGCTTGAATACCTCTGCTTAACAATGACTTAAAACTTGACTGGCAGAAGAACAAGCTCCCAGGAACAGAATATCAGTTTTTGTGACTTTGGTTGAGGGGTGAATGTGAATGCCCAAGACAATCTGCAGAACTCCACAATAACCTACTGAAATCATGAGGGGCATGGGTAAGGTAAATAGGCAATGGCTTTCCCCTGGGGTGGGGGAGTCCAGAACCAGAGGGGCATAGGTTTAGGGTGAGAGGGGAAAGATATAAAAGGGAGCTAAGGGGCAACGTTTTCATGCAGAGGGTGGTACGTGTGTGGAATGAGCTGCCAGAGGAAGTGGTGGAGGCTGGTACAATTGCAACATTGGGTATTGGCATCTGGATGGGTATATGAATAGGAAGGGTTTGGAGGGGTATGGGCCAAGTGCTGGCAAATGGGACTGGAGTCGGTTAGGATATCTGGTTGACATGGACCAAAGGGTCTGTTTCCGTGCTGTCCATCTCTATGACTCCAACCCTGTTTCCTGCACCGAATCAATAACTGCTTCAAAAGTACCTTGTTCATTTTAAAGCATCGGGGGACATCCTGAGACGGTGAAAGATGCCATTTGAATGTAAATCTTGTTCTCTTTTTAACCCGAGTACCAATGTACTCTGTCAGCACGGTGTCAGACTGTGACATAGGAGCAGCGCTACAAAAGCTTGTGGTTTCAAATAAACCTGTTGGTCTTGAACCTGGCGTTGTGTGACCTCTGACCTTTGTCAGGATTCATGGTGGAAACAACGGACTCTTTCAGTTATATATTTTTACTCTTCTTATTGAGGGCGGCACAGTGGCTCGGTGGTTAGCACTGCTGCCTCACAGCGTCAGGGACCCGGGTTCAATTCCCGCCTCGGGCAACTGTCTGTGTGGAGTTTGCACATTCTCCCCGTGTCTGCGTGGGTTTCCTCCGGGTGCTCCAGTTTCCTCCCACAGTCCGAAGACGTGCAGGTTAGGGTGGATTGGCCATGCTAAATTGCCTGTAGTGTGAGGTGGATTAGTCAGGGGCAAATACAGGCGGTGGGTTTCTCTCCGGAGGGTCGGTGTGGACTTGTTGGGCCGAAGGGCCTGTTTCCACACTAGGTACCACCTGTTTCCACCAGTTAGTAGTGACAGTTGAACCACTCCCCAGGACCGTACTGTTGACAACTGAAACCAGCACGGTCATTCTAAAAGATGAGAGGCTTAACAAACAATCCAGGTCTTTTTCAATACATAATTTCAGTTACATCATACTGTAAACTTTTGCTATAAATTCTGATCTTATACTCCACAACCACCTGATGAAGGAGCAGCACTCCGAAAGACAGTGCTTTCAAATAAACCTGTTGGACTATAGCCCTGGTGTTGTGCGATTTCTCACCATGAAGTGTATAAGTCCTGCCCTGATTTGCCTTTCCAAAATGATGACTATGGGGCAAAATCTTGCGACAATGGACCTCTCTTGTGAGCGCACGTCCCCTGGTTCAACTTTGTGACTGCTACTTACGCCTGGCCTGCCCACGTTTTAAGTCTCCATGGGCAGAGCAGAAATAATTCTACTGAGAAACTCGGCCACGCTCAAGCCAGAAACCCCACATCACAACCAGGAGCTGGTCCATTTATTTCAGAAACCTGTTATGTGGAAAAGCAAAACCCTTGGGGAACGAGAATAGTAAGTCATTAGGTTTTCTCCCAACCACCCCAGGAGCAGAGTCTCAGCATTTTGTTTTAACTCGTAACGCTTTAATTTCACTCAAAAGTGTTTGGAGAATGTGACCTAAAGGGAGGCGATGGAGGGGTGATATTTTTCCACAATTTCTCGATCTACTTTAGACTTGGGTGAATATATATTTAAAGAGGTTTTTGGGGGTGGGCAGCACTTTCTTTTCAATTGATTTCTTACACCGATGGTAGTATGTGGAGGAGCCGGTGTTGGACTGGGGGTGCACAAAGTTAAAACTCACACCACACCAGGATTATAGTCCAACAGGTTTATTTGGAAGCACTGTCTTTCGGAGCGACGCCCCTTCATCAGGGCTTCCAATTAAACCCTGTTTGACCATAATCCTGGTGTGGTGTGATTTTTTTTTAAACTTCAAACGGATGGAAAGGAGAAATGAGCTGGGGAAGTGGGAGGGGGATGAGCTGGGGAAGTGGGGGGA
>NC_057751.1:16716012-16718887 GCF_004010195.1 Chiloscyllium plagiosum | reverse complement strand
AGGGTTTGTTGGCACAACTCCCCCTCCCACATTGGCTCGGCTGGGTTTGTTGGCCACAGCTCCCCCTCCCACATTGGCTCAGCAGGAGTTGGTGGCACGGCTCACGTTGCACCCCCTCCCCCACATTGGCTCTGCAGGGTTTGTTGGCACAACACGTGGTGCACCCCCATTGGCTAAGCAGGGTTTGTTGGCACAGCTCAAGTTGCCTCCCTATTGGCTAAGCAGGGTTTGTTGGCACAGCTCATGTTGCCCCCCCCACCCAATGGCTAAGCAGTATTTGTTAGCACAGCTCACGGTGCCCCCCCCTCCCACCCCTTCCAGCTTGTCAGGGTTTGTTGGTACAGCTTGCGGTGCCCTCCCTGACTCAGGGAGGTTTTTTGGCAAAGTTTGCAATGCCTTCCTGACTCAGGAAGTGTAGATAGTGCAGCTTTCAGTGTCATCCAGCTCATGGAGAGCTTTAGGGGCACGTCGCAGTACCACCTGACACAGATTGCCATGCCATCTAGCATGGGAAGAGTTGTTAGCACCGCTTGCAGTGCCAACTGGCTTGTGAGAGATTGTTGGCACAGGTCGCAGTGCCCCCTCGCTTGGGGGAGGGTGGTAGGCGCAGTTCATGGTGCCGTCCAGCTCAGGGAGGGTTGTTGGCACATGTCAGGATGCCACCTGAGTTGGTGGGGCAGTGCATTTGATGTATTTGCAGTACCATGGTGCCACCTGGCACAGTCGAGGGGTGGAGGGGGTGAGGCGGGTAGAGGTTGTATCAGGTGTAGGGCTGTTGGCTTGCAGAGAGTGACTAATGGTGGTGGTGTTGGTACATTCAGAGTGATGCTTCGCTTGGCTTCATTAGTCATTACATACGCTGTTATTTGGTGTACCGTTGCTTGGTGCACTTTGAGCTTCATATTAGATTAGATTTACTACAGTCCAGAAACAGGCCATTTGGCCCAACGGGTCCACTCTGACCCTCCGCAGAGTAACCCACCCAGACCCATTCCCCTACCCTATATTTACCCCTGACTAAAGCACTTTAGCCAATTCACCTGGCTTGCACATTGTTGGACTGTGGGAGGAAACCCACGCAGACACGGGGAGAACGTGCAAACTTCACACAGACAGTCACCCCGAGGCTGGAATCGAACCGGGGTCCCTGGTGCTGTGAGGCAGCGGTGCCACCCATGTTCTGCCTTCTTACCACACGCTGATCATCATTACCCAAATAGCTACCCTGCTTGTCACCTTACCCCTCTAATAACCTGCTTCTCCTACGTAGATCTTGAAGCCACACCTTTATCACACTAATCTTAGCCCTATGCCAATTTGCTCATGGCTCAGGTAACCTCGACTTAATACTTTTGAGGTTCTGATTTCTAATCGAGTCCCTAGCTGGTCGTCGTCCCCTTCCCTAGTCATGCTACTGTCTTGTTACCCGTGTGAGTCACACCAATTGGATCCCTGCTCCTACCATTACAAATGCCTCTCCAGCTCTGATCAGGCGTCCTGACCCTGGCAATAGGCAATGCAGTGCAGTCTTCTGGACTCTAATTGCAGACTACCCTGACTGTACTGCCCCAGCATTCCTATTTACGTCCGGCAGACTTGAATGGCTCCCTGTATCACAATGCCACCTTACCTGCTCACATTTTTCCGGTTTTGTTAAATCCGGTGAGTCAACCCCACGGGGTTATGCCTGCCTTCTGTAAGGAGCTTACACCAACCCTGCTGTATCTGTAGCTCAGCCTCCAGCTCATCGACTCGAAGCTGAAAATCCTCAGGCTGCAGTGACTGATTGTACTGGCATCAACCGCCTCCTGCCTACTGCAGCTGCCCTGCCCATCGTGATTAACCACTAATGATTTAATTTTTACAATTAATAAAACCTGCTATTAACGATAGCCAAGTTGGGCCGGAAACAAGCGACCCAAGTTTCAGAACCCATTTTCGTTCTTGCGCCTACCGGACACTCGGTCTACGTCTCGTTCAGGCCCGGTCTGCTCCCTGCGCATCCCTTAACCTCCCCCAAGTGAGTGAATCACTTAATTTTGACGCTTAAAGTTATTCTGAAAGTTGCCGACGTGGGCAGGAAGCAGACTCGGAGAGTTGAACGGCCTACTCCCCCTCCTGGTTTCTGTGATCCCGTGGCATCGTTCGATGGGTCTCCCACACATCAACTCACCTTGTTGTCCCTTGCGCTAATTGCCTGCCCCGTTCGACTTCGCTCGATTTAGCAGTGGGCTGCGAGACAGTGTCCCAAGGAGGTGCATATTAACAGTGTCCGTCCTTTGCCTTTCTGTGTTGTAGCCTCCAAGATCGCGAGATTACACCCTCAGGAAGAGGAGGATGACCGAAGCAGGCACTGTCCCTATCTGGACACGATCAATCGGTGAGCGTGACCCAACGTTTGGGGGGGTTTAACGTGTCTTGTATAAAACAGAGAGTGTTCTTCCCAGCTGGAAGATTCGGTAAATATGCTGGGTCGTAGGAATGCACATCCCTTCCCTCTCTTGATTTGATTGGGCTGGATGAAAATCACTCCGCTGTCCAGACTGCGGGGCTCCCCATCTGTCAGTCTGTGGGGATGGCTGTGAAAGTAGGTGCAGAGGCTCGCTGGTACAGCAGGCCAGGCTGCTCGGAGGATCAGACCGATACAATGTCGGGCAGTGAACATCAGGGTTATGCAGCCCCTTGAGCACGTTCTGCTACTCTGTTCGATTCGGCCTGATCCTTACCAACCAGTATTCCGCGGCCAGTTCGCTTCTGAAAGCTGCAGTCAGCACGGAGTCCGTTGCTTTTTAGGGACCGAGTTGGAAGGTTGGATCGGGGATAAGGTGGGGGAAAAGGAATTGAAAAAACTGGTAGAGTCCACATTGACCCTATG
>NC_057751.1:16699566-16715512 GCF_004010195.1 Chiloscyllium plagiosum | reverse complement strand
TGGAGTTGCAGGTAGATAGGATAGTGAAGAAGGCGTTTGGTATGCTTTCCTTTATTGGTCAGAGTATTGAGTACAGGAGTTGGGAGGTCATGTTGCGGCTGTACAGGACATTGGTTAGGCCACTGTTGGAATATTGTGAAAGAAAGATTTCATTAAACTTGAAAGGGTGTGGAAAACATTTACAAGGACTTTGGAGGGTTTGAGCATTGAAAGAGGCTGGGGCTGTTTTCCCTGGAGCGTCGGAGGCTGAGGGGTGACCTTATCGAGGTTTATAAAATCATGAGGGGGTATGGATAGGGTAAATAAACAAGGTCTTTTCCCCTGGGGTGGGGGAGTCCAGAACTAGAGGGGCATAGGTTTAGGATGAGAGGGGAAAGATATAAAAGGGAGCTAAGGGGTAACTTTTTCACACAGAGGGTGGTACGTGTATGGAATGAGCTGCCAGAGGATGTGGTGGAGGCTGGTACAATGACAGCATTTAAAAGGCATCTGGATGGGTATATGAATAGGAAGGGTTTGGAGGGATATGGGCCGGGTGCTGGCAGGTGGGACTAGGTTGGATTGGGATATCTGGGTCAGCATGGACGGGTTGGACCGAAGGGTCTGTTTCCGTGCTGTCCGACTCTATGACTAAATGGGACTCGATTCGGTTAGGATAACTGGTCGGCGAGTTAGGCCAAAGGGTCGGTTTCTGTGCTGTAATAACTCTAAATCAGGGAGCTTAGTACCATGTTTGCGTTAACCAAATTTCACTTCACGTTTTATTCAGAAAACATCTTTGCGAGTTGCACAGGTCAGCGATCGCTCAGAAAAGAGTCTTCATAGATAAGGAGGAGGGGATAGGCAGCTCCCCATCGGAGCCAGGGTCCCCAGCTCCCTTACCAGTATCGGTTGGCGTCCATCAGGGTGAGCTGGAAGCCAATGAGGCCGTACAGGTAGGAGTGGTTGTTCCAGGCCGTCTTATCGAGGAAGAAATTGTACCAGTAGGGGATGAGGAACATAAGGCACGACAGCCGGTAGAAACAGCCCAGCATAATGCCCAGGGCCCCTGCAAAGACAGAGAGAGAGAGAGAGAGAGAGAGAGAGAGAGAGAGAAGAGAGACAGAGAGACAGAGAGACAGAGAGACAGAGAGACAGAGAGACAGAGAGACAGAGAGACAGAGAGACAGAGAGACAGAGAGACAGAGAGACAGAGAGACAGAGAGACAGAGAGACAGAGAGACAGAGAGACAGAGAGACAGAGAGACAGAGAGACAGAGAGACAGAGAGACAGAGAGACAGAGAGACAGAGAGACAGAGAGACAGAGAGACAGAGAGACAGAGAGACAGAGAGACAGAGAGACAGAGAGACAGAGAGACAGAGAGACAGAGAGACAGAGAGACAGAGAGACAGAGAGACAGAGAGACAGAGAGACAGAGAGACAGAGAGACAGAGAGACAGAGAGACAGAGAGACAGAGAGACAGAGAGACAGAGAGACAGAGAGACAGAGAGACAGAGAGACAGAGAGACAGAGAGACAGAGAGACAGAGAGACAGAGAGACAGAGAGACAGAGAGACAGAGAGAGACAGGAAGGCAGAGAGGCAGAGAGACACAATGAAACAGAGAGAGGCAGAGAGAAAACTCCATTATTATGGACACACACAGCCCTGAACGAGACCCATCATATCCGGCCCAGCTCTCAGAGAGACACTAACGCCCATCCCGTTTCCCCCGACCCCTGCCCGCTCCCAGTGAGCTTGTGTGACCCTTTCACCTTCAGCCGGTCCCCCCAATCTTGTAGGGGGCCACAGCTGCACTCCAATGTGCCTGTGGTCAGGGGCAGGGTACCTCAAACCCTTAAGCCCACCCCCCCCCCACCCCCCGCTTGCCTTCCATCCACAGCCTCTCATACCTGACCCCCTTCCGTAACGGCGACAACTCTCCCTCTCTACACTGTCCCTGGCGATGTCTCCCCTTGAGCCTCGTCGGGTGGTGGGTGAGGGGTGGGGGAATGCTCCCTAGAGAAAAAAAAAAAAGAGGGCGAGAGAGAGAGAGGGAGACGGGGACTTACCCAGCCACATAACCACAAAGACGACATACATCCAATCCAAAGGGAGCGGGTCCAGGGAGTTGAACAATGGGAAGCGACAGACCACCAGTCCGTCAAAGTACCTGAAATCCAACGAGCTCAGGCCTCGCTCCTGGGGGATATCCAGGGCCATCAGAAAACCTGCAGGAGGAACAACACAGAGGCTTTGGAGAGGAAAACTTTTTTTTTTAAATCGCAGATTCAGACGTTCCTGCGACGCCTCTTTGAAACAGCACCCTCTCCAACAACAAAATAAAAACATTTCTCAATCAGCGACGGACTGTTTTGTGAGTCCCCCCCCGCAGCTGAACTGCCCGCACTGGTGGTGCACACTTGAAGAGTGACCACTCGGGAGGTGGTAGTGGGAGGGGAGGTGCATGACATAGTCTTTTGCATCAAACACTCCCCTCCCCTCAGCCAAACCACGCCAGGAAACGCTTTGGGATACCAAAGAGAACGGATGAAATTCTTCCGTTTTGGAAAGATCGGGCCTTCCCGGAAATTCCTCGGGATTCCAGCAATCAGTGGGCACCCGGGGGGGGGGGGGGGCAAACTCTCCCCTGGTTGGAGTCGTACCTGGCACCACAGGAAGGTGGTGGTGGTTGTTGGAGGGTCAGTCATCTCAGCCCCAGGACATCCCCTGCAGGAGTCCCTCAGGGTAGGACCCTAGGCCCAACCACCTTCAGCTGCTTCCTCAATGACCTTCCCTCCATCACAAGGTCAGACGTGGGGATGTGCACCAATGATTGCACGATGTTCAGCACCATTCGCGACTGAAGCAGTCTGCGACAAGATCTGGGCAATATCCAGGCTTGTGCTGATAAGTGACAAGTAATATTCATGCCACACAAATGCCAGACTATAACCATCACCAATACGAGACCATCTAACCATTGTCCCTTGACATTCAATGGTGTTACCATCACTGAATCCCCCCACTATCAACATCCTGGGGGTGACCATCTCCAACAAGAGAGAATCTAACCATCATCCCTTGAGATTCAATGGTGTTACCATCACTGAATCCCCCCACTATCAACATCCTGGGGGTTACCGTCTCCAACAAGAGAGAATCTAACCATCACCCCCTTGACATTCAATGGTGTTACCATCACTGAATCCCCCCCCACTATCAACATCCTGGGGGTTACCATTGACCAGAAACTGAACTGGACCAGCCCCATATAATTGAGGATGTCTGATTTTTAAGACTTCACTGACTAATTGTTAACCCTCGCTGACCAGCCATCTGAAAGGGGTCTCTCGGTGTAATGTCTGTCCAAAAGAGAGTTGACTTGCTGTAACTGAGGCTCAGTAGCAGCAGTGGGTACCATCTACAAGACGCACTGCAGCAACTCCCCCAGGCTCCTCAGGCAGCACCTTCCAAACCCCACGGCCACTTCCATCGGGAAGGACAAGGGGCAGCAGGTACATGGGAACACCACCCCCTGCAAGTTCCCCTCCGAGCCCCTCACCGTCCCGACTCGGGAATATATCGGCCGTTCCTACAGTGTCAATGAGTCAGAATCCTGGGGCTCCCACCCTCAGGGTGTTTGAGAAAACATTCAGAGGTAGCCCTGGCCATCAGGCTGGTATTAAAATTGCGCAAATGGAAAAGAACATTCGGACCAGCTCGGAAACCACATGCCAGCACCACGTAACCAAAACCAGGAGAGAAAACCGTCTCTTCTGTTAAAAATACACGCAGGTACAGAGCTCATGAACTGTGGCTGTCCACATGGGCCCAATTATCTCGCCCCCACGTAACAAGCTCCGGACGCTTTGAATTTCACGAGAAATCTGGGAAAGATTAGAAATGGAAAGAACAAGCTGTTGCTGACGTTTCTCTTGGAGATCGAACGATGGACCTACCAGAGGTTTGGTGGAGGCATCGGGAAAATGGCACAAGCAAGCTGGGCAACGGAGTGGGGCTAACGGAGTCAGCACGGACACTGACGGGCTGAACGGCCTGCTCTTTATTGCGTCACGTCGCAGCATGAAGACAAGTGCCCGCAGCTCCTTGGAATCGGGAGCCATAGAGATGTACAGCAACGGGGGTCTGGATGACAGTGGTGCCGGAAAAGCACAGCAGGTCAGGCAGCATCCGAGGAGCAGGAAAATCGATGTTTCGGGCAAAAGCCCTTCAGGCATTCCTGATGAAGGGCTTTTGCCCAAAATGTCGATTTCCCTGCCCCTCGGATGCTGCCTGACCTGCTGTGCTTTTCCAGCACCACTCTCATCGAGACTCTGGTTTCCAGCATCTGCAGTCCTTGTTTTTAACCTATGTACAGCAATGGAAACAGACCCTTCGGTCCAACCCGTCCATGCTGACCCAGATATCCCAACCCCATCTAGTCCCACCTGCCAGCACCCGGCCCATATCCCTCCAAACCCTTCCTATTCATATACCCATCCAAATGCCTCTTAAATGTTGTACCAGCCTCCACCACTTCCTCTGGCAGCTCATTCCATACACGTACCACCCTCTGCATGAAAAAGTTGCCCCTTAGGTCTCTTTTATATCTTTGCCCTCTCACCCTAAACCTATGCCCCTCCAGCTCTAGACTCCCCCACCCCAGGGAAAAGACTTTGCCTATTTACCCTAACCATGCCCCTCATGAGTTATAGACCTCTATAAGGTCACCCCCTCAGCCTCCGACGCTCCAAGGAAAACAGCCCCAGCCTGTTCAGCCTCTCCCTGTACCTCAAATCCTCCAACCCAGGCAGCATCCTTTTAAATCTTTCCTGAACCCTTTCAACTTTCGCAACATTTTTCCGATAGCAAGGAGCAGGCCGTTCGGTCCAATCCATCCGTGCTGACCCGATATGCTAAATTAATCTCCTTCCATTCGCCAGCACTTGGCCCATATCCCTTCCTATTCATGTACCCATCCAGACGCCTTTTAAATGCGGTCATTGTACCAGCCTCCACCACTTCTTCTGGCAACTCATTCCACACACATACCACCCTCTGCGAGAAAACGTTGCCCCTTAGGTCCCTTTTAAATCTTTCCCTTCTCACCTATACTCTCGAGCTTTAGACTCCCTTACCCTGGGGAAAAGTTGTTAGCCTCTCTCATGATTTTACAAACCTCGATAAGGCATCTGATGTTTCAGGGAAAACAGCCCCGGCCTATTCAGCCTCTCGCTCCGACAGCCTTGTAAATCTTTTCCAAACCCTTTCAAGTTTAACGACATATTTCCTACAGCAGGGAGCCTGGGACTGAATGCAGTATTCCAACCACGAAAACAAACTGAGATCAAAAAAAAAAACGATCGCTCATTTCTAAAGAGAAGTTTTGAAAGTCAAGCCACATATAAAACAAGATTTAAGGATGCACAGAATTCAGACAATTTTCAGCGATCGATTTGCAAATAAGGTCTCTAATGAGGCGCTCAGAATCATTTATCGTGACAGACAACCGCATTTTTTAAAAAAAAAAACGTCGAGGTTTCTTGAGCAAATGTAATTCAGTCGCGTGAGGTTTGGAGTTGAAACTGCAATGTTAAAGAGGTGGCAGGGGGGGATTGAAGTTAAGGTGGGTCCGAAATCTCTTCTTCTGGGGTTGCCAAATTTGCCCTCTCTGGGGAGGGGACAACACGGGAAGAGATTGTGTAACACTCTTACCGGTCGTGCGGGGACGAATATTTTAATGAATTAGAAAAATCACCAGGGGTGGCGTAGGCTGGTGATGGAGCATCTCCCCCAAGACTACCTCACAAACATGGCGCACCACAAAACGGAGCGGTTTTACGAGACATGGCGGCCCTTTCTAAATTATATTGAGGCAGACTTACCAGCAATATTAATTAGGTATAGCCGTGGGAATCAGTATGGACGCCCGTGGGGTCCTGGGAGGGCGAGACTGGGGGGGGGGAAAGAACAATGACTGGTATTCCCAGGGATGGCAGCCTGGTGGGATGAGTGAGGTAGAACAACGTAGTGCGATATAATTTAAGTTAATTTGAATTCAGTTTAATTTAACTGAAACTAAACTACAAACAAATTAAATAAAAGTTAAGTATATACGTTTGTTTTGGTAGAATAGTAGGTAGTTCATAGAACATAGAACAGTACAGCACAGAACAGGCCCTTCAGCCCACGATGTTGTGCCGACCACTGGTCCTCATGTCTGCACCCTCAAATTTCTGTGACCATATGCGTGTCCAGGAGTCTCTTAAATGTCCCCAATGACCCTGCCTCCAAAACTGCTGCTGGCAACGCATTCCACGCTCTCACAACCCTCTGTGTAAAGAACCCGCCTCTGACATCCCCTCTATACTTTCCTCCAACCAGCTTAAAACTATGACCCCCTCGTGTTAGTCATTTCTGCCCTGGGAAATAGAGTCGATAGCCAGAGACTATCTATGCCTGTCACTATCTTGTATACCTCAATTGGGTCCCCTCTCCTCCTCCCTTTCTCCAATGAAAAAAAAAGTCCGAGCTCAGTCAACCTCTCCTCATAAGATAAGCCCTCCAGTCCAGGCAGCATCCTGGTAAACCTCCTCTGAACCCTCTCCAAAGCATCCACATCTTTCTTATAATAGGGCCACCAGAACTGGACGCAGTATTCCAAGTGCGGTCTAACCGAAGTTTTATAGAGCTGCAACAAG
The DNA here is from genome assembly GCF_004010195.1 of Chiloscyllium plagiosum. Lineage (NCBI taxonomy): Eukaryota > Metazoa > Chordata > Chondrichthyes > Orectolobiformes > Hemiscylliidae > Chiloscyllium > Chiloscyllium plagiosum. The sequence goes on along the minus strand of NC_057751.1, from coordinate 16,708,827 downwards.
ATCTCACGACTCTTAAACTCAATACCCCTGTTAATGAAAGCCAAAACACCATATTCTTTCTTAACAACCCTGTCATTACGAATTGTATTATGACTTTGTGTACTGTCTCTATTTTTCCTTTGTTTGATTTTTTTTGTATATAGATGTTTCATAAAAGATTTTAAAAAGGTTTCTAATAAAAGTATTTATGTTAAAAAAAAGCGACAGGTGATGGGAGGTCAGGAATAGAGTTTGGTTTGGCTGTATCAGCTCCTCTGTGACTCCCCTCCTCTAGGTATGAGTGTCAATCCTTCAAGAGGAATGGGAGGAATCCGTCTAACGGGGACTAGGGATTGCCGGGGACACTCCTTCGGAACAAAAAGAGATCATGAAAATACAGAAGGTGACCATTCGGTCCATCAAGTCGACATCATCTCTCTGTAAAGCAATCTAGTCAGTGCCCTCCACACCATCCTTTCCACACCATATTGTTTCCATGGACTTGCGCAAAGTCTTCAATGAGGTTCTGCATGGGTAAACCAATCAGTTAAAATGTTGGATCACGTGGGATTCAGGGTGGGCTGGCCAATAGGATGCAAACTTGGCCTGACAGTAGGGGACAGAGGGTAGTGGTGGTTGGTGGTGGAGGATTGTTTTTCAGACTGGAGGCCTGTGACCAGCGGTGTTCCACAGGGATTGGTGCTGGGTCCTCTCTTGCTGGTCATTTACATAAACACAGTTTGTACATTTGTGAATGACACCAAAATTGGTGGTATAGTGGACAGGCTATCTGAGATTGCAAAGAGATCTTGGTCAACGGGCAGATGGCGTTTAATTTGGATATTGCATTTTGGCAAAAGGTAACAAAGACAAGACCTATACAAGTAATGGGAAGGCCCTGGGTAGAACAGAGAGACCTAGGGGTTCAGGTACATAATTCTTTGAAATTTGCATATGGGGCGGCACGGTGGCTCTGTGGTTAGCACTGCTGCCTCACAGCACCAGCGTCTCAGGTTCGATTCCAGCCTCGGGCGACCATCTGTGTGGAGTTTGCACATTCTCCCCGTGTCTGCGTGGGTTTCCTCCAGGTGCTCCAGTTTCCTCCCACAATCCAAAGATGTGCAGGTTAGGGTGGATTGGCCATGCTAAATTACCCATAGTGCTCAGGGATGTGCAGGTTAGGGTGGATTGGCCATGCTAAATTACCCATAGTGCTCAGGGATGTGCAGGTTAGGGTGGATTGGCCATGCTAAATTACCCATAGTGCTCAGGGATGTTCAGGTTAGGGTGGATTGGCTGTGCTAAATTGCCCATAGTGTTAGGTGCATTAGCCAGAGGGAAATGGGTCTGGGTGGGTTACTCTTCAGAGGGTTGGTGTGGACTGGTTGGGCCAAAGGGCCTGTTTCCACACCGTAGAGAATCTAATCTGATCAGGTGGAGAGGGAGATATTTGGTACGCTTGCCTTCATGGCTCACATCTTGGGAGTACAAGATTTGAGACGTCACGTTGGGGTTGTACAGGACATTGGTGAGACCTCTTCTGGTGCACTGTGCCCAGTTCTGGTCACCCTGTTATATAGGAAGGATATTATTAAACTGGAGAGGGTTCTGAAAAGATTTAGCTGGATGCTAATGGAGGGTTTGAGTTATTACGAGAAGCTGGGACTTTTATCACTGGAGTGTCGGAGGCTGAGGGGTGATCTTATAGAGGTTTATAAAATCATGAGGGAGCATGGATAAGGTGACTGGCAAAGCTCTTTTCCCTAGGGTGGGAGAGTTCAAGACTAGGGGGAATATTTTTAAAGTGAGAGGGGAAAGATATTTTTAAAAAAAAAGGACATGAGGGGCAAATTTTTTTTAAAAAACACAGAGCGTGGAATGGACATCCAGAGGAAGTGATGGATGCAGGTACAGACATTTGAAAAAGTATGTGAATAGGGAAAGGTTTGACAGAATATAGGCCAAGCACAGGCAGGTGTGTCTGGTTCAGTTTGGGAATATGGTTGGCACGGACTAGTTGGGCCGAAGGGTCTGTTTTTGTGGTGTATGACTCTGCTTCTGCTGCTTTCGTTGGCAAAGGATTCATTCCCACTCACTGCGGGGATTTTAAAAAAAAAGAAACTCTTTCTCACGATCCCCGCCCCCCCCCCAACCATCTCTTGCTCGAATTATTCAGTGCCTCGTTTTTCTCAAATTTAATAGAGGCAAGTTGGAAGCTTAATGTGTCCATGGCACCATCCTTTGCAAACAAAAGGAACATGTCCAGGCACAACGTACTTTTCAACTGAGCGAAAAATGTTTCGGGTCTGTTGTTATTTGGCGCACTCTCCAGAACGACAGCTCAAACAAAGTCAACTTGCTTGACCATCAGCCTTTAGCTCACGCGATACAAATTGTCTTTGCCAAAGAAATTTGCCATTGGTCCCGCTCAAATGCAAGACAGAAAGTTTCCCCATTATCCTCCAATCCCTTTAGACCCAAGCATTGCATCCAACTTTTTTTTTCCAAGATGGCGGCAGAGTAGGAAGCTGAATCTAAGGCTCGTCACCTTTCTTTCTCTTTCTTTTTCCCTCCTTTTTTTTACTTTTGCTCTTTTTCTCCCTTTGTTTTCTTTTCTATGAAGCCTTAGAGAGTGGCGGGTGAAGGTGGAGATCTCTGTTGGCAGCAACGCCGGGATGAACCAGACATGGCTCTACTCCAGCCCGGGTTCTCCCAGCCGGCGAGCGAGGAGCAGATCGTGGCCTGACTCCCCCGGCCTGGATTCTCAGGCTAGGCCGAGGCTCCACACCCACAGGCCAGGCCGAGGCGCCTGAACGAAGAGAAAGATGGTCTCGGCCTGGTGTGGCATTCTTCGCTGGCGGAAGCTTCCGGCCTAGCCACAAAACAGCATAACCCTCTCTCACTTGTATCCTTACATACAGATAAGGAGGGACACCACTTCGACTGGGACAACACATCCAGCCATGGACAAGCCAAACAGACACGCACAAGAATTCCTAGAAGCATGGCATTCCAACTGGAATTCTATTAACAAACACATCGAATTCGACCCCATCTACCACCCCCTGAAAAAAACCAGCAAGTGGCCTCATAACAGGAAATAACATCACCACAGGAAATGACATCACCAACCCAAACATATAAATAGAAAGCGGGGATTATGAGCAGTGCTTCGCCTGAGGCCCACTGAAGAGATTACCTAATAGGGCAAACCTACATCCAGGCCTAGAATCCGATGGCCCGGAATGGTGGTCTCAGCCCAGCTACATCGTTCCTAACTCGACTTTCCTCAAACCATTCCCTGAACTGTCATGAAATTTGACTTAATTTTACTTTTGTTAAACATCATCAGGCACGATTTCTGTCATTGATGTTGGAACTGTGGTGGGGGCAACTTTCCACATGGAAGTACACACGACAATAAATTTCCATTCCAACTCCTCGAAAGCTCTCTGCAGCCTGACCCCACCAGGAAAAAAAAACGATATTCAGCTCCTCTGTTCTTCCAGTCACTTCACATTACATTCCATCGGCCACATTTTGGCCCACTCACCAATCCCGTCCCTCAAATCGCCTGTGGATTGCTTACGCTATTCCCAGCCGGACTTCACAACAGGACCTGCGGCTCTCTCAGGACTGCATTGGGGTAGCAGCCTTGTGCTCCGACCTCTCACTGGGACAGGTGGCCCGAGAGGCGACACTTCAGCCGCTGAGCGCGTCGACGTTTGAAGAGAACGAGGGTGGGGCCGTACTCACCGAAGAGAAACCTGAAGACGCCGAGACAGGCCGGGTCCGTGGGCCGGTTCAGAAGGCTAACAAATCGACGCCAGTTTCGGAAATCCGACAGCTCGAACCCAAAGATCCTCTTCGTTCTGCTGACCCGCCCCTCCACCCCTTCGTCCTGCGGGACACTCCTCTCAGGCACATTCGGAGGATGGGAACCTAATGATGAGTCTTCACAAACCCCAACCCAACACCACCCCCCAAGAAAGAAAACATAATTCATTTTCATGTTTTTAAGATTAGATTCCCTACAGTGTGGAAATAGACCCTTCGGTCCAACCAGTCCACACCGACCCTCCGAAGAGTAACCCACCACAACCCATTTCCCTCTGACTAATGCACCTAATATTATGGGCAATTTAGCATAGCCAATCCACCCTAACCTGCACATCCCTGAACACTATGGGTAATTTAGCACGGCCAATCCACCCTAACCTGCACATCCCTGAGCACTATGGGTAACTTAGCATGGCCAATCCACCCTAACCTGCACATCTTTGGATTGTGGGAGGAAACCGGAGCAAACCCACACAAACACAGGGAGAATATGCAAATTCTACACAGACAGTCGCCCGAGACTGGAATCGAACCTAGGTCCCTAGCGCTGTGAGGCAGCAGTACTAACCACTGAGCCACCGTGCCACCCCAATTGCCCTTTGTTGCTGTCTACTTTTGGAACATCCCCTTCCCCCCCTCCACCCGAAAATAATTTTGCATAATATCACACGTACGTGAGAGTTTTTTTCCCTCTTTATTCATTCGCGGGATGACAGCATCGCTGGCTAGGCCATTATTTATTGCCCATCCCCAATTGGCAGTTAAGAGCTGGGTCTGGGTCACATGTAGGCCCAGACCAGGTAAGCATGACAGTTTCCTTCCCTCAAAGACATGAGTGAACCAGATGGGGTTTTCCGACAAGGAGTCTCACCTTGAGACTCTTAATTCTTGACTGAATTGAAAATTCCACCATGGTGGGATTCAAACTTGTGTGCCCAGAACATTATCTGGTTTAACAGGCCAGCGATAATGCTGATAGGCCATTACCTCCTCAATGGGTAGCATTGTGGCACAGTGGTTAGCGCTGCTGCCTCACAGCGCCAGGGTCTTGGGTTCGATTCCACCCTCAGGCGACCGTGTGGAGTTTGCGCACTCCCCTGAGTTTCCCAGAAAGATGTGCAGGTTGGTGGGGGGGGGGGAAGAATGCCATGCTAAATTACCCCAGGGCCAGTGCAGATGAGGGTGGATTGACCCTGGAAAATGCAAAGTCATGGGGGGAGGGGTTGGATAGGTGGGACGCTGTTCAAAAGCTGTCAGCGTGGACGTAGGATTCTATTTTTCCTCCTGAAATGTACAGTGCAGCTCGCACCACAGGCCAGTTAGCTGGCAACGCAGGTTTGATTCCTGTCACCCCACTGAGATGACCAATTCCCCCACCCCTACTCATACCGGTCACCCTCAGGTTAAAACCCCGCTTTGGGAGACAGCTTTCCTGGTGACTCTATTAGGGATCCGTCCTTTCAAAAACAAAAAAATTCATCTGGTGGGGGTTGCCTTAAAATACTTCGACTGCCACCAGCCGGTAAATGTTTTTTTGAGCCCCTTTCAATATGAGGGCTGGGCAAGGCATGTTTAATTCCAAAGGGTTTAGAGATTGCAGACCCTTCCCATTTATAACCCCTCCTCCCCCAGTTATAAATCATTCCCCATTATTTATTTTGGCAGGAATGCTAATGTGGACCCTTGTTCTGAGGTGGCATTTTTTCTTGCTCAAGTTGTGTGGTGAGGGGGTAAGGCTTTTCATTTTGTTTTGGCTGGGGTTTTGTAGTTCCCACCCCCCCCCCTCCCTCAACAAACACACATTCACCCCCGTCAGTCTCAGCCCAAACACTCACCCGTCAGTTTCAGTCTGTCCTCTCTCTCTCGCTTCATGGCTGCAGTGCACCCACGTCCCCACACTCTCTGTCAGAGAGAATAGGCCACACAGTCACATCAGATCCACAGAGCTCGAGTCGCAAAGTCTCCCTGCCCTCCCCCTTTATATATATATATATAGAGAGAGCCAAACGTTGCATAAACGTTTCCTTAAGCTCCTCCCAAAAGCTGAGTGGAGCCTCTGTGTTACAGAACAGCAGGGCTCTGGTGTAAACACAGACAGGATTTATTGCTCCCAGATCTAGGGGAAGAGGGTGCACTCTGTCTTTCTTAGCTGACACTTTTGACGGTGCTCCCCTTTAAGGTAGTGTCATTCCCCCCCTCCCCAGGCGCTAGACAAACGCACGTCCCTTCCTCCACCACCAACCTCAGTAAAACTGTAGCTTCAGGTGGCTCTGTAAGGAGTAAGTGTGTCCCCCCGCCAAGACAGATCCCTTTAGTCTGCAGTCTCTGGCTGTGCACTAGAATTACACACTCTTAGACATCAAAGTGATTTAAAATGTGTCTCCCAGCGACCTGTTTTGACTCATGTTAGTGATTAACCCCGTCAGCTCTGGATGACTTAACCCTTTCTTAACCGATTTTACTCAAGGCAGTGAAGAAAGCTAATGGCATGCTGGCCTTCATAACAAGAGGAATTGAGTACAGAAGCAAAGAGGTGCTTCTGCAGCCGCACAGGGCCCTGGTGAGACCACACCTGGAGTACTGTGTGCAGTTCTGGTCTCCAAATTTGAGAAAAGACATTCTGGCTATTGAGGGAGTGCAGCGTAGATTCACGAGGTCAATTCTTGGAATGGCGGGATTACCTTACACTGAAAGACTGAAGCATCTGGGCTTGTATACCCTTGAGTTTAGAAGACTTGAGAGGGGATCTGATTGAGACATATAAGATTATTAAAGGGTTGGACATTCTGGAGGCAGGAAACATGTTTCCGCTGATGGGTGAGTACCGAACCTGAGGACACAGCTTAAAAATACGGGGTAGATCATTTAGGACAGAGATGAGGAGAAACTTGTTCACCCAGAGAGTGGTGGCTGTGTGGAATGCTCTGCCCCAGAGGGCAGTGGAGGCCCAGTCTCTGGATTCATTTAAGAAAGAGTTGTATAGAGCTCTCAAAGATAGTGGAATCAAGGGTTATGGAGATAAGGCAGGAACAGGATACTGATTAGGAATGATCAGCCATGATCATATTGAATGGCGGTGCAGGCTCGAAGGGCAGAATGGCCTACTCCTGCACCTATTGTCTATTGTCTAAGATTAGAGAGTGTGGTGCTGGAAAAGCACAGCAGGTCAGGCAGCATCCCAGGGAGCAGGGGATATAGAAGTTTGGGGCAAAAGCCCTTCATCAGGGAATGAGGTTTTTAACTAGGCGAAAGCGAGGGCTGCAGATCAGAGTCTAGGTGAGAGCGGGGCTGGAAAAGCACAGCAGGTCAGGCAACACCCCAGGAGCAGGAAACATTGACGTTTCGGGCAAAAGCCTTTCGTCAGGGCTTTACTGACAGGTAACAAGGTCGAGATCAAAAATAACTATGTCATAGAGGTCGGGCAGACCCTTCGGTCCAACCCGTCCATGCCGACCCGGATATCCTAACCTAATCCAGTCCCATTTGCCAGCACCCGGCCCATATCCCTCTAAACCCTTCCTATTCATATACCCATCCAGATGCCTTTTAAATGTTGCAATTGTACCAGCCTCCACCACTTCCTCTGGCAGCACATTCCATACACGTACCACCCTCTGTGTGAAAATGTTGCCCCTTAGGTCTCTTTTATATCTTTCCCCTCTCACTCTAAACCTATGCCCCTCTAGTTCTGGACTCAGGGAAGAGGCTTTGTCTATTTTATCTCTCCACCCCCAAGGCTCCCAGCGTCATTCCTGATGAAGGGCTCCTGCCCGAAACGTCGATTTTCCTGCTCCTCGGATGCTGCCTGACCTGCTGTGCTTTTCCACCACCACTCTCATCTTGACTTTCGCCTACTTTGCCTATTTATCCTACCAACGCCCCCTCGTGATTTTATAAACCTCTATAAGGTCACCCCTCAGCCTCCGACACTCCAGTGAAAACAGCCCCAGCCCATTCAGCCTCTCCCTGTAGCTCAAACCCTCCAACATCCTGGTAAATCTTTTCTGAACCCTTTCAAGTTTCACAACATCTTTCTGATAGGAAGGAGACCAGAATTGCACGCAGTATTCCAACAATGGCCGAACCAATGTCCTGTACAGCCACAACATGACCTCCCAACTCCTGTACTCAATACTCTGACCAATAAAGGAAAGCATACCAAACGCCTTCTTCACTATCCTATCTACCTGCGACTCCACTTTCAAGGAGCTATGAACCTGCACTCTAAGGTCTCTTTGTTCAGCAACACTCCCCAGGACCTTACCGTTAAGTGTATAAGTCCTCCCCTGATTTGCTTTCCCAAAATGCAGCACCTCGCATTTATCTGAGTTAAACTCCATCTGCCACTCCTTAGCCCATTGGCCCATCTGGTCCAGATCCTGTTGTAATCTGAGGTAACCCTCTTCGCTGTCCACTACACCTCCGATTTTGGTGTCGTCTGCAAAGTTATATCAATCACTACAAAGTCTCAACAAAGAAATGACCTGGTATTGACCCTGGAACTGGGAAAGACAATTGCAGAAGCAGCCCTACGAAGTTCTCAGCTACCTTCAGCCCGTCTGAAGAAAATGCAGAGATCGCTAGTACCCTCTCTCTCAACCACCATTCCCGTTCACTGTTATATTCAATCCTGGATGAGCAAAACAGTTATGCAGTTATCTAGGAATAAAGGCCAGTCCCACAAGCTACGTGACTTCTCATTGGTAACTCGAGTTGAGACTGATATAAATTGGAGAGATTAACTTTGCAGTGAGGTAGTTGTCAAGATAGTGAGTCTGTAATTAGATTGTGCACACACTTGTAGTTAGCGGTGTTTTCAAAATCTCAGCAGTACTGGCTGACAGGAATAAACTGGTTGTTGTGAAACTTGAAAGGGTTCAGAAACAATTCGCCAGGGTTGGAGAGTTTGAGCTACAGGAAGAGGCTGAATAGGCCGAGAGCTGCTTTCCCTGGAGCGTCGGAGGCTGAGGGGTGACCTCATAGTGGTTAACAAAATCATGAGGGGGGGGGGGTGGGGAGAGTGCGGATAAGTGGAACTGAAATGCCCATCAGCCATGATTAAATGGCCAAGTGGACTCGATGGGTCATATGGCTTTACTTCCACTCCTACGTCTTATGAATAGGGTAAATGGACAAGGTCTTTTCCCTAGGATGGGGGAGTCCAGAACTAGAGGGGCGTAGGTTTAGGGTGAGAGGGGAAAGATATAAAAGGGAACGAAGGGGCAACTTTTTCACATAGAGGGTGGTACGTGTATAGAATGAGCTGCCAGAGGAAGTGGTGACCAATGGAATGCCACAAGGATCGATGCTGGGTCCACTACTTTTTGTCATTTACATAAATGATTTGGATGCGAGCATAAGAGGTACAGTTAGTAAGTTTGCAGATGACACCAAAATTGGAGGTGTCGTGGACAGCGAAGAGGGTTACTTCAGATTACAACA
>NC_057751.1:16684781-16699220 GCF_004010195.1 Chiloscyllium plagiosum | reverse complement strand
TGAGGGGTGACCTTATAGAGGTTTATAAAATCATGAGGGGGCATGGATAGGGTAACTAGACAAGGTCTTTTCCCCTGGGGTGGTGGAGTTCAGAACTAGAGGGGCACAGGTTTAGGGTGAGAGGGGAAAGATATAAAAGGGTCTTAAAGGGGCAACTTTTTCACGCAGAGGGTGGTACGTGTATGGAATGAGCTGCCAGAGGAAGTGGTGGAGGCTGGTACAATTGCAACATTTAAGAGGCATCTGGATGGGTACATGAATAGGAAGGGTTTGGAGGGATATGGGCCGGGTGCTGGCAGGTGGGACTAGATTGGGTTGGGATATCTTGTCGGCATGGACGGGTTGGACCGAAGGGTCTGTTTCCATGCTGTACACCTCTATGACTCTATGGTTGAGGCTGGGTCCATTGCAGCATTTAAAAGGCATCTGGATGGATACGTGAATAGGAAGGGTTTGGAGGGATATGGGCCGAACGCTAGCAAATGGAACTCAATTAGGTTAGGATATCTGGTGGACGTGGACGAGTTGGACCAAGGGGTCTGTTTCCGTGCTGTACATCTCTATGACTCTCGACGAATGATATCTTCATCAGAATCATCAATGTTAACCCTTTGTCTGTAGAGATGCTTTTATTTCCTCTATGTGCGAGAGTCACTCTATCTGAAGTTATATAATGCATGGCTTATGTAACTCAATTGTTGTAACGCTCTCTTGCTCGCTTTTGACATGCAATTTCTGCTTTTTCAGTTGGTCCACAATTTACTGTTGCAAGCTCCCGTTTTAGCACGAGATTTTAAAAAAATGCCAGCTTCCTCGAACTGGGCAGTTAGATATCGAACTCGGTGAAGTCATGCCCTTTCCTGGACTATACCAAGTGAGGTACGTCTTTCCTGCGAGACTGTGTTTTACAAAATGGTTAAGCAAGGCCTAAAAGGGAGATATTGGCCACTGCGCATGTTATGGGGGATATTTCTGAAAACAAAAAAGTTAGCCAAAACATTGGACTTATCCGGACAATTTTCTTTTTATTTATTTAGTGACGGCATCACTGAAGTATTATTCATATATTGCCCATCCCTAATTGCCCAGAGGGCAGTTTAAGACTCAACCATATTGCTGTGCGTCTGGAGTCACATGTCGTCCAGACCAGGTAAGGACATTAGTGAACCAGATGGGTTTTTGTTTTTCTGACAGTCGACAATGAGTTCACAATTAGATTCCTAATTCCAGATTTTGATTGAATTCAAATTCCACCATCTGCCGTGGTGGGAGTCGAACCCAGGCCCCCGGAAGGCTCCCCAGGTCCCTGGATTAGCAGTCCAGGGGGTAATACCACTAGGCCATGCCCAAAACGTTGGATCCGTCTGCAGGAAGGAAACGAATGAAAGGATGTCTGAAAGGAGGGTGGCAACGGATTGGCAGCACCGCGCTATCCACTTGCCAACCAATCAGCACCCCCCTTGCCAGCCTGGCTGTTTGGCACTCTTGGGAACGCTCCTGAGAAGTGCAAGCTTCTTTCTTAAAAAAATACCTGACCAAGCAACTCTTATCGAGGTGCGAGAGTAGGGTGAATGAATTAGGACAATTTGATGAAAGGACCGGCCATTACGTTTGTACCATATCAGACAAATGGTAGTGAAAAACAACCCTGATTTCTCAGCCCCCGGTAAAGACTCCAGGGCAACAGTGCTGTTGAGATGGATAAAGATGGCGGTGATAGCAAGGTAGGCCGCGTCTGGGCTCCTCAGCCTGCTCCAGACCAGCTGCTTCCTTCCTTTTTCCTTATCCTTTTCTGTTTCTCTTTTGCTTCTTTTCTCCTTCCTGTCGTCAGCGTTGCCAAGGCGATGTCGCGGAGGAGGGCCTGGCCTAGTAATGGAGCCAGGGGCCCCAGCTTGGGGTAGGCCCGGAGACGGGCACTCCTGGCTGTCGATGAGGCATTGGCGGCAGCTCCTGGGTTGTGGCAGGCCCAAAACCGGAAACGCCTGGAAATCGGCGCCGCAGAGCCGGGGACTCCTGGTTGCGGGGCAGAGTATGGGTACCACACGGGCAAAGTGGGCCCGGTGGTGAAAATATGGCGCCTGAAGAGCGGCAACTCCTATGTATGGCACAGGCGATGATGGCACAGGTATCGCTGGCAAACCAGCTCAGAGCTCATGGGTCGAATGGTATGGAACAAAGGCAGGAATGTGTGGGTGAGATACAGTTTGGCCATTTAACTCAGTGGTACAGCAGACTCAGAAAAAAACTTGAAATACTTGCAAGATTACTGGAAAAGATCAGTAGAGGCTCTTTACAGGACTAAATCCTACCCCGCCCTGGCCCCAGCCAATACTCTTCCCCCTTTTCCAACGGACAGTTCTGATTTCAACCTGCAGTTATTACAAAATCGGTTCCGTGCTTGGAAACACTGGCGTGATCTAGCCTGGCAAATAGGTTCTCTGCCCAGTCGAATAAACATTAACTCGCTCCCCACCCCCCCCCGCCACAGTAAAAGGAACAGCGTGGAGTCACTCGTGACTGGCTGGGGAAGTGGGAAATCGATCGGGTCGCAGAGTGAACAACGGCAAACAGACATTTCGCCATCATGTTGTTTTTCCTTTCACCGATATTCCCTTTGTAGAAGCAAATTGCACAAGAGCACAAATATTCTATTACATAAAGTCCATGTTCTTTCAGCATTTGACAGACCAAGGCTTCTCTATAGAAACTGCAGGTCACTTTTCCACTGCACTTTTCTTGGAAAGGTCCGCTGTTGCCCACAGCTGAGGAATCCTACACCGGGGATCGTCAATACTGGCTCATGTCTTCACCGTCTTTTCATCAAAACTGGCACGGGGAGCACAGGCCAGTGAGGGGAACTGAGTCCTGGAGAAAACCTCCCTTGGAGAAGCTGAGAGCTGGTACAGAGCGGACAGGGGGTGTGGAGTGGAGTGGGGACAGTTGTTGGACTGGAATCTGGTGTGGGTAGTCACATGCACATAGGGAAGTCCTTGGGCTGACTTACTCCAATGTATTGTTTATTTGTAGTTCGTTTACATGACTGTAATGTCTGTCCTTTTAAGTATGTTTTATGTCTGTAAAGTAATGCAACTACTTATTTTTTATACCTCTTTTTGAATCTAAGATTTCTATCTAGGGACTTATATATCAGTTGGCACCATCAGAAGCAATATTGTGAAACTTTTCACTGTATTCCTATGCTTGAGTGCACATGACAATAAAGTGTGTTCTATTCTATTCCATTCCATTCCATTCTATTCCACTCCATTCCATTCCATTCCATTCTATGCCATTCCATTCCATTCCATTCCATTCTATTCCATTCTATTCTATTCCATTCCATTCTATTGCATTCCATTCCGTTCCGTTCTATTCCATTCCATTTTATTCCATTCTATTCCATACTATTCCATTCCATTCCATTCCATTCCATTCCATTCCTTTCCATTCCATTCTATTCCATTCTATTCCATTCCATTCCATTCCATTCCATTCCTTTCCATTCCATTCTATTCCATTCCATTTCGTTCTATTCTATTCAATTCTATTCCATTCTATTCCATTCCATTCTATTCCATTCTATTCCATTCCGTTCTATTCCATTCCATTCCATTCTATTCCATTCCATTCCATTCCATTCCATTCTATTCCATTCCATTCCATTCCATTCTATTCCATTCCATTTTATTCTATTCCTTTCCATTTTATTCCATTCCATTCCATTCTATTCCATTCCATTCCATTCTATTCCATTCTATTCTATTCCATTTTATTCTATTCCTTTCCATTTTATTCCATTCCATTCTATTCCATTCTATTCCATTCCGTTCCCTTCCATTCCATGGGCGTGGGGTATCAGTAATACTGTACCAGAGATTTTGATTTTATTGTCGCATGTACTCTCGTACAGAAGTACACTGACAAGTGGATGATGTCACCACACACTGCGCCATCTCAGGTAATAAAGAAGCACCTCGTTACAAAACCTTATTTATAGATATTGAAAAATAAAGAAATAGCTTTAAAAGTTCAGCACTACAGTCTGCAAAAGTAGGAAACTGAAGAAATAAGGTGGAAATGTCAAACGTTGCAGTCTGTTATGAAGCCACAGGCCTCCAGCTAGGCCTTCCCCAAGAGGGGTCGCTCCCCCACTCCAATCTGGGCATGCTTTCCCCTGTGCTGGGCTCTGACCCGCCCAGGCATGCCAGGTCTCTCCGCCACTCCCAAGACTTCAGCCCCCACGCACCACCACCTCACCATGGCTACCATCTTTTGCCATCTCGCCAATGCCGCCATCTTGGCTCTCGCTGCTAGGCTCCCTGTCACCCCCTCTCGCTACCTCTGCACCCTCCAAGAGTTAAGTAATAAATACTGAAAAGTATAAAAAAAACACTGAAAAAAGAGAAAAAGAAGGGAAGAATAAAAGGAAACACGGGCTGAATGGATGAGATCTGAGCCCACGAACCCCGATGCTGCCCATTCTATTTCTGCCATCATTTTTCCCAAATCTTACATTGCCTCACGTTTTGGAAAATACCAACACAACACGATGTGGAAAAGCCATCAAACGAATTCCTTCATGGATCACCCTGTTGTGGGACCTCCCTTCTCATCACCATGTTGCATTTGTCCGAATATAGAGCGGTGAAGGCGGAGGCAATTTACGAGGGAATTGAGGCGAAGAAACGTCCAGGATGAGGAGTCGGGACATCATGTTGGGGTTGTACAGGACATTGGTGAGGCCTCGTCTGGTGCACTGTGTCCAGTTCTGGTCACCCCGTTATAGGAAGGATATTATTAAAGCTGAAGAGGGCTCAGAAACGATTTACCAGGATGGAGGATCTGAGATATAAAAATAAACTTGAAGGGGTGAAAGGGGAAAGATATAAGAGAGACCTAAGGGGCAACTTTTTCACGCAGAGGGTGGTACGTGTATGGAATGAACTGCCAGAGGAAGTGGTGGAGGCTGGTACAACTGCAACATTTAAGAGGCATTTGGATGGGTATATGAATAGGAAGGGTTTGGAAGGATATGGGCCGGGTGCTGGCAGGTGGGACTGGGTTGGGTTGGGATATCTGAGTCAGCATGGACGGGTTGGACCGAAGGGTCTGTTTCCGTGCTGTACATCTCTATGACTCTATGACTGTGACTGTGACTTTTTTCACTGAAGTGTAGGAGGTTGAGGGGGTGACCTTATTGTTTTATAAGATCATGAGGGGCATAGGTAAGGTGAATGGCAGGTGTCTTTTCCACAGGCAATGGTTCAGTTGGGGGCAGGCATATCTTCAAGGTGAGGAAAGAAACATTTAAAAAGGACAGTGGGGGTGGGGGGAACAAATCTTTTACACAGAGAGTTTGTGTATGGGATGAATTTCTAGAGAAGTGGTGGATGCACAGTCACAACATTTAAATGACGTTTGGGTAAGTATATGAATAAGAAGGGTTTGGAGGGATATAGGCCAAGCACAGGTAGCTGGGACTAGTTTAGTTTGAGGATTATTGTTGGTATGGGTTGGTAAAGGGTCTGTTTCCATGCTGTATGACTCTATGACTAGAAAGGGGCGGGGCGGGGGTAAAGGGACTGACTGCATTGCCGGACAGAAGGCCGACGTGGACTTAATGGGCTGAATGGCCGTCAGGTGGATCACAACGACACATTGAATTAAACGAATCCCTTTCTCAAGCGTTTACCCATGCCTAGTGAACTCATCAACCCTCACTACCGTGTATGAAACAGGATTGTTGGGTTGCTGAGAAGCAGGTATTTCACGGACGAGGGTGCCTTGAAGGAACCCAAAGCCTTTCACGGCCAGTGAGGTGCAGGGAGCGATGCAGCCAATTCCCATTCTGTAAATGTTCCCCAAACCAGAGAGACCACCTCCGCTTGGCGCGTGCCAACATACTTAGCATCGAGTCATAGATTTGTACAGCACAGAAGCGGACCCTTCGGTCCAACTCTTCCATGATATCCCAACCCAATCTAGTCCCACCTGCCAGCACCCGGCCCATATCCCTCTAAACCCTTCCTATTCATATACCCATCCAAATGCCTTTTAGATGTTGTAATTGTACCAGCCTCCACCACTTCCTCTGGCAGCTCATTCCATACACCTACCACCCTCTGTGTGAAAATGTAGCCCCTTGGATCCCTTTTATATCTTTCCCCTCTCACCCTAAACCTATGCCCCTCTCATTCTGGACTCCCCCACTCCAGAGAAAAGACCTTGTCTATTTACCCTATCCATGCCCCCTCATGATTTTATAAACCTCTATAAGGTCACCCCCTCAGCCTCCGATGTTCCAGGGAAAACATCCCCCAGCCTGTTCAGCGTATCCCTATAGCTCAAACTCTCCAACATCCTTGTAAATCTTTTCTGCATCCTTTCAAGTTTCACATCTTTCCTACAGCCGGGAGACCGGAATTGTTAAGAGGATTGCACTTTTGTGATCTTGTCCTCTGGGACAAAAGCGGTGATCGTCCAACCCTTCACATTGAAAATGAGGAATTCATGTTCAAGGAGACGTCAAAGTGAATTACCAAGCGCATGAAACTCTTACGAGAGTATTTGGAAGTCATACAACTTCTTTTGAAGGATCAATAATCGATCTGAAACACACTGCGTTTACCAGTGGAATAAGGTGCATTGTGAAATCCGGTTTGGAATGCTGGACTTGCCAAAGAGCATGTGAACGAGATGGATGCTGTTTCGAAAGGAACGCTGAAACTGACCTTTGGTATCAAATCCAGTGACAAAATCAAACAACTGCCTATGTGTCCCCTTCCAGTAAAAAAATAACACTCTGCCTGGACTTTGCTGGAGGTCTGGTAGGTCTCACCTGCCAGCTCTTAGCACAGCCACATGTAAGGAACTAAGGAGGAAGGACAGCCTTTTGCAAATAAGACTGTAAGATAGAGAAGCAGAGTAAGGACATACGGCCCATCGAGTCTGCTCCACTATCCCATCATGGCTGATATGTCTCTCAACCCCACTCTCCCCGTGACCCTTAATCCCCTTGCTCATCAAGGGATGTAGGTGAATGGGTCGGGGTGAGTTGTTCTTCGGATGGTCGGTGTGGACTTGTTGGGTTGAAGGGCCCGTTTCCACAGTGTAGGGAATCTAAGCTAATGGTGGCTCAGTGGTTAGCACTGCTGCCTCACAGCACCAGGGTCCCAGGTTCGATTCCAGCCTCGGGCGATTGGCTGTGCGTGGAGTTTGCACATTCTCCCAGTGTCTGTGTGGGTTTCCTCCGGGTGTTCCAGTTTCCTCCCACAGTCCAAAGATGTGCAGGTTAGGGTGGATTGGCCATGTTAAATTACCCATAGTGCTCAGGGATGTGCAGTTTGGGGTGGATTGGCCGTGCTAAATTACCCATAGTGCTCAGGGATGTGCAGGTTCGGGTGGATTGGCCGTGCTAAATTACCCATAGTGTGAGGTGCATTAGTCAGAGAGGAATGGGTCTCGGTGGGTTACTCTTCAGAGGGTCGGTGTGGACTGGTTGGGCCTCTTTCTACACTGTAGGGAATCTAAAAAATCTAATCTAAACCTATCTATCTTTGTCTTAAATATGCTCAATAACTGGCCTCCACACCCTCCGGCTGAAGAAATTCCTCCCCATCTCAGTTCTAGAGGGACGTCTCTTCACTCTGAGGGTGTGACCCTGAGGTCCTCACCTCTCCTACGTGTGGAAACATCGACTCCACATCCACGCTCTGCAGGCCTCTTGATGTTTTGCGAGTCTCAATCAGATCCCTCCTCATCCTTCTAATCTCCATCGAGTGCCGACCCCGAGTCCTCACCCGATCCTGATAATGAACGTAAGGACCAGGAGCAGGAGTAGGCCGTCTGACCCCCTTCGAGCCCGCCCCGCCCTTCAATACGATCATGGCTGATCTTTCTCGAGGACTCAGGCCCCCTGACCCTCCCGCTCACCGTGTCCCTTAATTCCTTCAAAATCTATCTTAACTGTAAAAATATTTACCGAAGTAGCGCCAACCACTTCGCTGGGCCAGGAATTCCACCGATTCCCAACCCTCTGGGTGAAGAGGTTCCTCCTCAATCCGTCCTCAATCTGCTCCCCCCCCCCCCTCTCATTTTGAGACTACGCCCTCTTATCCTAGTTTCACCGGCCAGTGGAAACATCCTCTCTACCTCTATGTTCTCTATTCCCTTTAAAATTTTATTTGTTTCTGTTTGATCCCACCCCCCCCCCCCATTCTTCTGAATTCCAATGAGTACAGTCCCAGTGTACTCAGTCTGTCCTCATAAACCGAACCCCCTCAACTCCGGAATCAACCTCCTCTGCACCCCCTCCAGTGCCCGTCCATCTCTTCTCAAGTGAGGAGACCAAAACTGCACACAGTTCTCCAGGTGTGGCCTCACCAGCTCCCTGTACCATAACCTCCCTGCTTTTAAACTCCATCCCACTAGCAATGGAGGACAGGGCTCCATCTGCCTTCCTCATTACCTGCCGTACCTGCAGGCCGTATATCTCTATGACCAGCCTTCCGAGATTCATGCACAAGGACACCCAGGTCCCTCTGCACAGCGGCGTGCCGCAAGTTCCTACTGTTCATGTTACTGTTACTCCTCCCAAGATGGATGACTCCACATTCATTCACATTGTACTCCATGACAAGCCCTTCATCCCCGGGATCATTCTTGTAAACCTCGTCTGGACCCTCCTCCAAGGCCAGCACATCCTTCCTTAGATATGGGGCCCAAAACCGCTCACAATATTCCAAATATAGTCTCAGCAGTACATCCCTGCTCTTGTATCCTAGTCCTCTGGAAATGAATGGGTTTACCTTTCTAACTGCCAACTGAACCTGCATGTTAGCCTGAAGAGAATCCTGAACTAGGTTGGCCAGGGGATATGCAGCGTTACAGAGGTAGGGTAGATCTGGGTGGAATGCTCTTTGGTGCAAACTCAATGACCCAAATGGCCACTTAATGCATTGTAGGGATCCAAAGTCAATAGATCCAACCTGACAACACACTGGGGTGCAGTAGAGCTCTCATTTCTACTCTGTAAATTACGGAGCGCTGCATTTTTCAAGATGGCGGTGAAGTAGAAAGGCTGAGCCCCGGGCACGTTGGCTTTCTTTCTCTTTGTTTTCTTCTTTTCACTTTTGTTCTCCTTCTTGTTTTTTTTCCCTTTCTCTTTCTTTTAAACCTGGAGGCTGGTGGGTAAAGGAGAGGCTGGTGGCAACGCCATCCCAGCCTGGGGTCTCCTGGCGAGCTAGGAACAGGCCCCGGGCTGAAGCCCCTGGCCCACACCCGCAGGCTAGGCCGAGGCTCCAGGTTCCCCAGCCTAGGCCGAGGTTCCAGATCTCCAGCCTAGGCCGAGGCTCTAGGTCCCTAGCTAGGCTGAGATTCCAGCTACGTAGGCTAGGCCGAGGCTTCAGGTCCGTAAGATTGGCCGAGGGTCCAGGTCCCAAGCTAGACCGACACTGTACAGAACTCGGCCGAGGCTCCAGGTCTGCTGGCTATGCCAAGGCAGCAGATCCACAAGCTAGGCCGAGGCTCCAGGTCTGCAGGCTAGGCTGAGGCTGCAGATCCTCAGCTAGGCCGAGACTCTAGACTTACAGGCTGGGCTGAGGCTCCATGTCCCCAGGCTAGGCCGAGGCTCCAGACTTACAGGCTAGGCTGAGGCTGCAGGTCCCCAGCTAGGCCAAAGCTCCAGACTTAGAGGCTGGGCTGAGGCCCCATGTCCCCAGGCTAGGCCGAGGCTCCAGACTTACAGGCTAGGCTGAGGCTGCAGATCCTCAGCTAGGCTGAGGCTCCAGACTTACAGGCTAGGCTGAGGCCCCATGTCCCCAGGCTAGGCCGAGGCTCCAGACTTACAGGCTGGGCTGAGGCTCCATGTCCCCAGGCTAGGCCAAAGCTCCAGACTTACAGGCTGGGCTGAGGCTCCATGTCCCCAGGCTAGGCCGAGGCTCCAGACTTACAGGCTGGGCTGAGGCTCCAGGTCCACGGCTAGGCTGAGGCTCCAGGTTCGCAGGCTAAGCTGATGCTCCAGGTCCCCATCTAGGCCGAGACTCCAGGTCCCTAACTAGGCCAAGGCTCCAGGTCTGCAGGCTAGGCCCAGCCACTTGAAGGAGGAGAAAAGTGGCCTTGGCCCAGTATGGCAGTCTCCCGGCTTGGTGGTCTCGACCCAGTGCAGAGGTCTTCTTCGGTATCCAAGTATTCCAGCGACCCGGCAGCTGGTCTCATCGAAGGGTGGCGGTCTTGGCGCAGCATGTTGGTCGTCTTCAACAGAGGCTTCTGGCCTAGTATCTAGCAACTCATCATGGCTGTCTCATCTCGGCTATGACTGCAGTCCTTAATCGGTGAGCCCAACCAGCTGAGGCTACCGTGAAGGACTCTCCTTCCCAACCTCTCCCCTGGCCTGAGGCCTGGTGACCCTCAAAGCTAAAACACCACCAGTCCTCTCTCTCTCTCTCTCTCTCTCTCCTGTGTCTCTGTGATGACAGAGCAGCCCTTATGGTTGAGTGATACTATGGCGACTTGACTTTCCCGATCCCAGGATTCATTAACCGAATTGTGATGACCTTTCGTCTTAATTTTTAAAAATTGTGATGTATGACATCTGACATTGATATATTTTTCATGGAAACTTCCATGTGACAACAAATTTCTACTCTATCCTATTCGTAAAGTGAAATGTTCCTAGTCATAGAATAGGATAGTGAAGAAGGCGTTTGGTATGCTTTCCTTTATTGGTCAGAGTATTGAGTACAGGAGTTGGGAGGTCATGTTGCGGCTGTACAGGACATTGGTTAGGCCACAGTTGGAATATAGTGTGCAATTCTGGTCTCCTTCCTACTGGAAGGACGTTGTGAAACTTGAAAGGGTTCAGAAAAGGTTTACAAGGATGTTGGAGGGTTTGAGCGACAGGGAGAGGCTGAACAGGCTGGGACTGTTTTCCCTGGAGCGTCAGCGGCTGAGGGGTGACGTTATAAAGGTTTATAAAATCATGAGGGACCATGGATAGGGTAAATAGGCAAAGTCTTTTCCCTGGGGTGGGGGAGTCCAGAACTAGAGGGGTGTAGATTTAGGGTGAGTGGGGAAAGATATAAAAGGGACCTAAGGAGCAACTTTTTCACACAGATGGTGGTACATGTATGGAATGAGCTGCCAGAGGAAGTGGTGGAGGCTGGTACAATTGCAGCATTTAAAAGGCATCTGGATGGGTATAAATAGTCATGGAGATATACAGCATGGAAACAGACCCTTCGGCCCATCCCGTCCATGCCGACCCAGATATCCCAACCCAATCTAGTCCCACCTGCCAGCACTTGGCTCATATCCCTCCAAACCCTTCCTATTCATATACCCATCCAAATGCCTTTTAAATGCTATAATTGTACCAGCCTCCACCACTTCCTCTGGCAGCTCATTCCACACACGTACCACCCTCTGCGTGAAAAAGCTGTCCCTCAGGTCCCTTTTATATCTTTCCCCTCTCACCCTAAATCTATGCCCCTCTAGTTCTAGACTCCCTCACCCCAAGGAAAAGACCTTGTCTATTTACCCTATCCATGCCCCCTCATGATTTTATAAACCTCTTTCAGGTCACCCATCAACCTTCCAGGGAAAACAGGCCCAGCCTATTCAGCCTCTCCCTGTAGCTCAAACCCTCTAACCCTGGCAACACCCTTGCATATGAATAGGAAGGGTTTGGAGGGATATAGGCCGGGTGCTGGCAGGTGGGACTAGATTGGGTTGGGATATCTGGGTCAGCATGGACGGGTTGGGCCGAAGGGTGTGTTTCCGTGCTGTACATCTCTATGACGAATGCTCGTGTTTCCTTATTTTCTTTCCGTCTGTCTTTCTATCCTCTCGGGCGGTGGGGGGGGGGGGGGGGGGGGGAGGGGAAAGTAAGCTATGTGAAGCATTCCGGTTGGAGTGAGGGTTGGATACCAGGGTGAACGAGTCACACACACACGCATTCCTATACTGCAGCGAGTGTACAAGGGCAGGTCTCTGAATGCTAATCACAAGTAAGCAGGAAGTCATGCGAGCAAATGATGACATTTGAAGAAGCAGGAAGTGCTCCGGGAAACTTTTCGCCTGACTCCCTTGGACAGCAAAGCCCTCCTGCAAGTGGGTGCCGAAGAAGGATTGACATTCCTGAGGGAGGGAATCATGGCAGCAGCCGCTGTAAGTAGAGCTGGGATTTGAACTCGTCTGCGTACCAAGAAGTTTGCTCGAGTTAGTTTGTGCTGGAATGGGGGAGCCCCGGGGCAATTGTTTTGGGTTATTTAAGTCAGTGATCCTGGCCAGTTAATCCCTGCGTCTCCTACAGCTGGCTAGCTGGTTCGTACAGTTTCTCGAATCTTCTGTTAGCAGGCGAATGGGTTTAATTTACCCCTTAAATGTTAGGGGGGGGGGGGGGGGGGGAATAAAATTAAAGTTCCTGGTTAGGTCAGCTCTGTGTTTCCTACTTCTCCGAGAGTGGGCTTGTTAATGTTGGTTCTCTGTACAAAAGAATCTTGTCACACCCTCGGTTCGTGTAGGTTGAAGTCACTTCTTTGTGCGAGAGTAATTAAAATGAAAATTGGCCTCTTGTCTTAGCACTCCGATTTAGCCAGCAGGAGGTGGGCAGATGCTGGTATCTCAAACTCTGAATTTAGCTTCCCTCTGTGTGGCACGAAATGTGTCTGAAATCCAGGGGACAAAGGCAATTCTCCCCGACATTATGACCTGGCCAAACACCCAAAACAGACAGGGTGACGTCCGCGATGGATAAGGTTACCCATGATGTACAATGCTCGCTGTGTTGAGAGAGAGGAGTGACCAGATTGGAGTGCCAATGCTTGTTAACCTGAAAGCATCCCAACTCTCGGCGTGTACCACCGCACCTACCTGGTGGTCTCCCTCGGAGTGCTGGTTTGGAGACGGATTAAGAAATGGAGGGGTGGGGGTTGGGGTGGGCCGTTCAGCCCATCCAGCCTGCTCTGCCATTCGGCCGGGATCCTCCTCCTTTTACCTCAGCTTTCGCCTTCCTGCGCATCCTGGTCTCATTAGTCACGGCGTCACACCGCTCGGAGACAGACCCTTCGCTCCGTAAACCCAAACTAAACTCATCCCGCCTGCCCGCCACCTGACCCCTCTCCCTCCAAACCTTTCCTAATCGTGGCCTTATCCGAACGTCTTTGAAACACGGCAACTGGACCCGCATCCACCACTTCCTCAGGAAGTTCACTCCACACACGAACCCACCCGCTGGGTGTAAACAAAAAATTGCCCCTCACGCCTTTTCTAAATCTTTCCCCTCTCACCTCAAAAATGTGTCTTGAAATTCCCCCATCCGAGGGAAAAGACCATTAACTCGATGTATGCCCCTCGTGATTTTGTAAAACTCTATAAGGTCATCTCTCAACCTCCTACGCTCCAGTGATAAAAAAAACACCCCGGCCTCTCTTAATAACCCGAACCTCCCGTACCCTGCAACGTCCTGGTAAATCTCTTCTGACCCCTCGCCAGCTTTAATAATATCCTTCCTTTAACACGGTGGGACGGATGGCAACTTGGTGAGGTGTGGAGTGGGTTCGTTTCCTGCAACCGGCTGATGTTTACCGCGAAACTTCAAGTTTATGTTTAACTTTACCCCTCGCTGGAGCTGGGGTTACATTCCTCACCAGTTCGAAAGTGAGTGCAAACTATGTTCGAGATATTCCCAACATTCTGAGAGGAGAAATTTCCTCTCGTCCCTACCCCACTTTGAGAGATTTTTGGTAGCTTTTTTAAAATTTGAAATTCAGGCCAGCATTTATTGCCCAGAGGGCAGTTAAGAGTCAATGGCTATGGGTCTGGAGTCACGCGTAGGCCCAGACCAGGTAAAAATGGCAGTATCCTTCCCTAACAGACATTAGTGAACCAGATGGGTTTTTTTTTCCCAACGACGGATTCATGGTCAGCATTGGACTCTTAACTTCAGATTTATTTTTTAATCCAACACAAATTCTGGCATCCACCCACGGTGGGATTTGAACCCAGATTCCCCGGACCTTACCTGGGTGTGTGTATTAAGGATGGAAATGTGTTGCTGGAAAAGCGCAGCAGGTCAGGCAGCATCTAGGGAACAGGAGAATCGACGTTTCGGGCATTAGACCTTCTTCACTCTCACATAGAGACACACACGCACATTCTCACATAGAGACACACACATACACACACACTCTCATATAGAGACACACACACGCTCACATAGAGAAAGGGAGGTACAAGCACACACACACACATACACACACTCTCACATAGAGACAGGTAGGCACAAGCACACACACACACTCTCACATAGACACAGACAGACACACATACACACTCTCACATAGAGACACACACGCACGCACACATAGACACACACTCTCACATAGAGACACACAGACAGACACACACACACATACACACACTCTCACATACAGACACACA
>NC_057751.1:16678723-16684284 GCF_004010195.1 Chiloscyllium plagiosum | reverse complement strand
CCAGACACACCTGCACACAGACACACACACATTCCCACACAGAGACACACACACACACACCCTTCCCCCGTACAGACTCACATACACTCTCTCCAACCCTGTGCACCCCTCCAACCAGAGTTATTAGTTTGGATCATTAGCCAGTTCCCATTTGCAAACCACTGCCTCCACCACAGTCATGGGCATTATTTTCTCGATCCTGCACACCGTGTGGGAAGGCTCTTCCTGTGGGTTCAGTTCCTCTACCCGGCTAAGGTCACTGTCTTAACCGTACACCCATGACGCAGCAGTACAGTGGCTCAGCAGGTTAGCACTGCTGCCTCACAGTGCCCAGGGTTGAGTTCCACCCTCGGGCAGCTGTCTGTGTGACATTTACACCTTCTCCTCTCTCCTCCAATCCCCCCTCCCCATACCTGCCGTGGACTTGCTCCGGTTTCCTCCCACAATCCAGAGATGCGGGAGGATTGGCCGTGCTAAATCACTCATGCTAACCCACACCCTCCTCATCCTGGGTGGCACCCTGTCGAAGAGTGGGGCCGGAAAGTGAGAGGCGGCAGGCTGGCCGACTGCAGTGGGCATCGCCTGATCCCCGTGGTGAACGGTCACGCCACTGGCCAGTCGCACTTACATCACTGGCGCCTGGTGCCAGTTGTTTTTGTCGTGTTCACTCCTGGCATGTGGACGTCATTGGTGAGGCTAATACTGGATGCCCATCCCCAATTATCATTGAACTGGCTGGCGCGCCCAGCCATTTCAGAGGGCACTTGAGTCTGCCAGGTTTGCCGTGGGTCTGGAGCCGCACAGGTGCCAGACTTGTGCAGCAGGTTTCCTATCCGAAAGGTATAGTGGACAGCGAAGAAGGCTTTCTAAGGTTACAACGGGATCTCGGTCACCGGGTTGAAAAATGGCAGATGGAGTTCAACCTGGGTAAACGTGTTTCAGTACAACAAAATAGGGCTAGGGCTTATACAATTAACGCTAGGGTGTCGGGTAGCATTGTGGGTTCAGGTACATCATGCTTTGAAGTTTCTGTCACAGGTAGACAGGGTTAGGAAGGTGCTTGGCACACCTGCCTTCATTGGCTCAGTTCTTTGAGTACAGGAGTCGGGACGTCAGATTGGGGTTGTACAGGACATTGGTGAGGCCTCGTCTGGAATACTGTGTCCAGTTCTGGTCGCCCGATTATAGGAAGGATATTATTAAGCTTCAGAAGAGAGTTACCTTCGTGTTGCCAGGTATAGAAGGCTTGAGTTATAAAGAGAGGCTGGGAATTTTTTCACTGGAGCGTAGAAGGTTGAGGGGTGATTTTATGGAGGTTTGTAAAATCATGAGGGGTATAGATAGGATTAACGGGAGATCCATTTCCCCCTAGGATGGGGGATTTCAAGGCTGGGGAGCACGTTTTTAAGGTGAGAGGAGGGAGATTTTAAAAAGACATGAGGGGCAAATTTCTTTTACACAGAGGGTGGTTCACGTGTGGAATGAACATTTAGAGGAAGTGGTGGATGCAGGTACAGTTACAACGTTTAAAACTTGGAAAAGTCCATGGATAGGAAAGGTTAGGAGGGATGTGGGCCAGGAGCAGGCAAGTGGGACTAGTTTAGTTTGGGATAAGGGTCTGGTTGGAGAGAAGGGTCTGTTTCCGTGCAGTGTGACTCTCTCTGACATAGGTAAGTCAGACGGGTTTTTTGTGACAATTGCGGTTCTCATGGGCACCGTGACTGACGTTGACTTTCCATGTCAGATTTATGAATTGGCTTTTAAATTCTACAGGCAGCCAGGCTGAGACGTAAATCCACAAAGCTCCCCCAAAATCATGAGTCCGCGTCTCTGAATCGATGGTGCCCAGTGAAAGCCACAATCTCCCACAGATCGTTCACAACTTGCATGGAGGGTTTAGGCTTTGGAATCAGATCCCTAAACTGGAAATTTGCAAACCGAGGGGTGACAGACGGCACTGAGGACTAACAGATCCTCAGACCGGGCGCACAAATCATGTTTTGACGCAAAACAAATGGGGAATTGAACCCCAGGACAGAATTGGGATGTAAATCTGCTTGGGAATAAGATTTGAGTGGGGGAATGAAATCAGAGCTGAGAGAGCAGCTAAAGAAATCAGGAAAACTAGTGATGGGCGGCACGGTGGCTCAGTGGTTAGCACCACTGCCTCACAGCACCAGGGTCCCAGGTTCGATTCCAGCCTCGGGTGACTGTCTGTGTGCAGTTTGCGTGGGTTTCCTCAGTGTGTTCTGGTTTCCTCCCACAGTCCAAAGATGTACAGGTCAGGGTGGATTGGCCGTGCTAAATTACCCATAGTGCTCAGGGATGTGCAGGTTAGGGTGGATTGGCTATGCTAAATTACTCAGAGTGTTGGGTGCATTAGTCAGAGGGATAATGGGTCTGGGTGGGTTACTCTTCGGAGGGTCGGTGTGGACTGGTTGAGCCGAAGGGCCTATTTCCACGCTGTACGGAATCTAATCTGATATAAGGGCTGTAAAAAGTACAAAGCGTCCCAAACGGTCCTTCCAGTTGAGACAGCGGTTCACCTGCCTCTCCTCCAACCTAGTTTACTGCATCAGGTCTGGTCTTCTCTACATCGGGGGTGACCGAACGTATGCGTAGGGAACAGTTCACCGGGCATCTCAGCCGGGTCCGTTTCAATTCTCCTTTCCGACATTACCATCCTCCCAGTCCCCGCCCATTTCAATTCCCCTTTCCGACATGACCATTCTTGGCCTCCTCCATTGCCACAGTGAACCACGGCGCAAATTGGAGGAACAACACCTCATCTTCCGCCTGGGCGGCCAACGGCCCGGGAGGACTCAACATTGAGCTCTCCAGTTTCAAATCACCTCCCTCCTCCCCATCCCCCAACTCCCTTCCCAGCCCCTCCCCCTCCCTTCCACCGCTCCCTGCCACCAATCGGGATTCATTCCTCCCATTGACCAACCAGGTCGTACTCTCTATCTGTCTCCACCTACTCCCCACTTCATCGCTGTGCCCCTGCCTCCCCCTTTATCTGCAGCTCCCCCATACACTGACCCCAGAAGAAGGGTTACACCCAAGACGTCTCCACCTCCTGATGCAGCCTGGACTTGCTGTGTTCTTCCAGGCTCCCTCCTGTGTATTCTGGTCTCCAGCTTCTGCAATTGTTTTGTCTCTACAAAGTGAGCAGTGATACCTGTAGCGGGCTAGAGTTGAAAGGTAAAGTTATGTCAAACTATATTGAGCACTTAGAAGACTGTGTGCAACTCTATTTCAGAAAGAAATCCACAAAGGGACCTTGGAGTGCAGGTTCATAGCTCCTTGAAAGTGGAGTCGCAGGCAGATAGGATAGTGAAGAAGGCGAAGGGCTTTTGCCCAAAACGTCGATTTTGCCTGTTCTCGGATGCTGCCTGAATTGCTGTGCTCTTCCAGCACCACTAATCCAGAATCTGGTTTCCAGCATCTGCAGTCATTGCTTTTACCTAGTGAAGAAGGCGTTTGGTATGCTTTCCTTTATTGGTCAGAGTTCTCCTTCCTATCGGAAAGATGTTGTGAAACTTGAAAGGGTTCAGAAAAGATTTACAAGGACGTTGGAGGATTTGAGCTACAGGGAGAGGCTGAACAGGCTGGGGTTGTTTTCCCTGGAGCATCGGAGGCTGAGGGGTGACCTTATAGAGGTTTATAAAATCATGAGGGGGCATGGATAGTGTAAATAGACACGGTCTTTTCCCCCTGGGGTGGGGGAGTCCAGAACTACTGGTTTAGGGTGAGAGAGGAAAGCTATAAAAGAGACCTAAGGGGCAACTTTGTCACGCAGAGGGTGGTACGTGTATGGAATGTGCTGCCAGAGGAAGTGGTGGAGGCTGGTACAATGACAGCATTTAAAAGGCATCTGGATGGGTACATGAATAGGAAGGGTTTGGAGGGAGCTGACAAATGGGACTAGATTGGGTGGGGATATTTGGTCGGCATGGACCGGTTGGGCCGAAGGGTCTCTTTCTGTGCTGTACATCTCTATGACTCTATAAAGGAAGCAAGCGGAAAGGTTGAAATCTTACGGTAATCTTTGAACATCAGTGAGGTAATATCACCGGGAATAAACAGAAACCAACCATCCTGCCAAACCAGTTCTCCATCTTTGGCTAACCTCTGGGTGCTCAGGGCAGAGGATGGCCTATCATCTGCTTTAAACTGCTGTATTATTCTGTGGGTGGAAAGTATTCGGGCTATTCGGAGGTGGTAAGGGAGGGTGGGGGGGTTCTGCCCTTCCTCTCTCTCTCTCTGTGTCTCGGCCAACAAAGCCCCCCCCCCTCTCCCACCTTGAAAGAAAACGCCAGAGTAGTTTGTCTTGTTGCCATTCGTGGGATCTTGCTGTGTGGAAAGTGGCAACCCCCCCCACCAACAACATGAGGATTCACAGACGGCATTGGCTGCCCCTATTTCAGATTTGACTAGCACAATATGGGCAGCACGGTGGCTCAGTGGTTAGCACTGCTGCCTCACAGCGCCAGAGACGCGGGTTCAATTCCCGCCTCAGGCGACTGTCTGTGTGGAGTTTGCACATTCTCCCCGTGTCTGCGTGGGTTTCCTCCGGGTGCTCCCGTTTCCTCCCGCAGTCCAAAATATGTGCAGGTTCGGGTGAATTGGCCATGGGCTGAATTGCCCGTCGTGTTAGGTGTAGGGGATTGGGTCTGGGTGGGTTGCTCTTCAGAGGGTCAGTGTGGGCTTGTTGGGCTGAAGGGCCTGTTTTCACACTGTAAGTAATCAAATCTGAAAAAAAAACCTCTGCTTTGGTTGTTCCTCAGTCCTTTTTATTTTGTCTTGCTTTGATTTTGCCTGGAGAAACGCAGAAGATGATGCCATTTCCAAATATGCAGAAACGTTATTTATAGAGTTCTGGGTCAAAGTGACGACTCCCATGCTTCCAGCTTACCACCTCCCAGCCTCTTCACTTCCTTCTGGGTCAACGCCCAGGTGTAACGAGTCGAGTGCGGTGAGCGTGGATCAGTTATCAGACCGACACAATCAAACCCAGAGGGAAACACGTCGAGTGTTCCTCTTTCCCTTGGGAAATTCCCCATGCTCAAGAAACTATGCGAATGCAAGCTCTTGTTCCAGTTTCTGCTCTTTCTGACTGGGAAGTTGGCAAGGCAGAGGGGACGGTGAATATTTTCTTCTGACAGAACCACATTCCTAACCTGTGGCGCTTTCACAGCACACGAAAGATTCAGAGTTGTTGCTGGGCGGAAGTTGGAGGACGGCTGTTATAGAGTCATAGAGATGTACAGCACGGAAACAGACCCTTCGGTCCAACCCGTCCATGCCGACCAGATATCCCAACCCAGTCTAGTCCCACCTGCCAGCACCCGGTCCATATCCCTCCAAACCCTTCCTATTCATATACCCATCCAAATGCCTTTTAAATATTGCAATTGTACCATCCTCCACCACTTCCTCTGGCAGCTCATTCCATACATGTACCACCCTCTGTGTGAAAAAGTTGCCCCTTAGGTCTCTTTTATATCTTTCCCCTCTCACCTTAAACCTATGCCTTCTAGTTCTGGACTCCCCCACCC
>NC_057751.1:16670711-16676705 GCF_004010195.1 Chiloscyllium plagiosum | reverse complement strand
ACTTCAACTTTTAGATCTGGTCTATCCTTTTCCATCACGATTTTATAACTAATAGAATTATGGTTGCTGGCCCCAAAGTGCTCCCCCACTGACACCTCAGTCACCTGCCCTGCCTTATTTCCCAAGAGTAGGTTAAGTTTTGCACCTTCTCTAGTAGGTACGTCCACATACTGAATCAGAAAATGTTCTTGTACAAATTCCTCTTAACAAATTCCTCTCTATCTAAACCTTTAACGCTATGGCAGTCCCATTCGACATTTGGAAAGTTAAAATCCCCTACCATGACCACCCTATTATTCTTACAGATAGCTGAGATCTCCTTACAAGTTTGTTTCTCAATTTCCCTCTGACTATTGGGGGGGTCTATAATACAATCCCAATAAGGTGATCATCCCTTTCTTATTTCTCAGTTCCACCCAAATAACTTCCCTGGATGTATTTCCGGGAATATCCTCCCTCAGCACAGCCGAAATGCTATCCCTTATCAAAAATACCAATTCCCCTCCTCTCTTGCCTCCCTTTCTATCCTTCCTGTAGCATTTGTATCCTGGAACATTAAGCTGCCAGTCCTGCCCATCCCTGAGCCATGTTTCTGTAATTGCTATGATATCCCAGTCCCATGTTCCTAACCGTGCCCTGAGTTCATCTGCCTTCCCTGTTAGGCCCCTTGCGTTGAAATAAAATACAGTTTAATTTATTAGTCCTACTGTTCACAGGCCGGAGGCTTGATTGAAACTGCGGTTTGACAGCAGATTAACTGCTTTGGAAATTGTCTTCCATTTGCTTGACGATTTATTGTCCCCCTCTCCCATGACTCTCCCCCCATTGACTGTTTGTGTGCTATTTTGTTAGGAGGAAGGCCGGGTGGCGCAGGATCGCGTCAGGAGCCTCCAGAGTGATGTGGAAGGTGTCAAGACCATCATGTCGGAGAATGTCGACAGGATCCTGGCCCGCGGCGAGAAGCTGGACGATCTCATGAACAAGACCGAGGACCTCCAAGCCAGCGTAAGGTGGCGACCGTCAAGCCGGGTTGGGCTGAGGAGAACGATCGGGTGAACCCACAGGACTGCGACCTCCAGCTACAGGTGGCGCTGGTGAGAAAGGAGCAAGGGGCAGAGTGTCTTTTGTCCAGGAAGGGAGTCCAGTCCTTGTCAAACATAACCCATATGGTCAATCGTTATCCATAATGTAAATAATTCCTCATTTAGCCTTCATTTTCCTGTTTGTAATGACCAGAAGAATACAGCACAGGGACAGGCCCTTCGGCCCTCCAAGCCTGCGCCAGCACATTTTGCCCTTCCATATTAAAACTGCCTTCACTTACAGGATCCGTATCCCTCTATTCCCTTCCTATACGTCCAGGTACTTCACGAATGCTGCTGTTCCTGCTTCTACAACCTCCTCTGGCAGTAGGCACTCACCAACCTTGCTGTGAAAAACTTGCCTGGTACATCGCTTTTACACTCACCTCCACCTTGACTCTGTGTCCCCTGGTAGCTGACCCCTCTGCCCACTCATACTTTCCACTCTCTCCATGCCATTCACAATCTCCTGTCAGGTCGCCCTTCAACTTCTGGTGAAAACAAACCCGGTCTGTCTGACTTTTCTTCATCGCTAAAATTCCCCCATTCCAGGCAACGTCCCGGTAAACCCTCTCTGTACCCTCTCCAAAGCATCCACTTCCTTCTGGTAGCATGGTGACCAGCACTGTCCGCAATATTCCAAATGTGGCCTAACTAAAGTTCTATAAAACTGCAGCATAATTTGTCTCTCCTCATACTGAATGCCCCTTCTGATGAAGGCAAACATACCTTAAGCCTGCTTCACTACCTTATCTACCTCCACTGTGGACCTGCACACCCAGATTCCTCGTTGTATCAATACTCCGAAGGATTCTGCCATTCACTGTCTAATTCCCACCTGTACTTGATCTTCCAAAATGATCAAGTGCCGGTGGAATAAAGCACACTGCTTCACAATCTATGGGCTGGACGTTTCATAGAGTCATAGAGATGTACAGCACGGAAACACACCCCTCAGTCCAATCCGTCCATGCCGACCAGACTTAATCTAGTCCCGTTTGCCAGCACTTGCCCCAAAGCCCTCTCAACCCTTCCTATACCCATCCAGTTGCCTTTTAAATGTTGCAGCCTCCACCACGTCCTCTGGCAGCTCATTCCATACACGTACCACCCTCTGCGTGAAAACGTTGCCCCTCAGGTCCCTTTTATATCTTTCGTCTCTCACCCTGAACCTATACCCCTCTAGTTCTGGACTCCCCCATCCCAGGGAAAAGACCTTGTTTATTTACGATTTAGAGATGCCGGTGTTGGACTGGGGTGTACAAAGTTAAAAATCACACAACACCAGGTTATAGTCCTATCAACTGATGAAGGAGCATCGCTCTGAAAGCTAGTGCTTCCAATTAAACCTGTTGGACTATAACCTGGTGTGGTGTGATTTTTAACTTTGTTTATTTACCCTATCCATGCCCCCTCATGATTTTGTAAACCTCTATAAGGTCACCCCTCAGCCTCCAATGCTCCGGGGAAAACAGCTCCAGCCTGTTCAGCTTCTCCCTGTAGCTCAAACCCTCCAACCCTGGCAACATCCTTGTCAATCTTTTCTGAACCCTTTCAAGTTTCACAACATCTTTCCGATAGGAAGGAGACCAGAATTGCACGCTCTATTCCAACGGTGGCCTAACCAATGTCCTGTCCAGCCACAACATGACCTCCCAACTCCTGTACTCAATACTCTGACCAATAAAGGAAAGCATACCAAACGCCTTCTTCACTATCCTATCTACCTGCGACTCCACTTTCAAGGAGCTATGAACCTGCACTCCAAGGTCTTTTTGTTGAGCAACACTCCCCAGTTGTTAAGCGTAAAGGTCTTGCTCTGATTTGCTTTCCCAAAATGTGTTCAGGTGTCATGTCACACTACATGGTCACTCGTCCGAGTGAAGTATACCCTTCCTTACATTTAAAGGTCAAACCAGAACTGTACAAAATACCCCAGGTTGACACGCTCAGTAATCAGTAGTTACGGGAGGGATATGCTTAACTCGGGAGGTGACACAGCGAAGATGCGTCCCCAAGGATATCCCGCGACCGAGCGAACTGGGTCTGCGTCTTTTGGCATTCAGAAGAACGGGAATCTTGAGAAACCTCGGAAGGGTGGGAGACTACGAGTTCGCCTGGAATGTGGGAGGTGTCGGGCGAGGGGGGCCAGTCCGAAGGTGAAAGGGCGGCCATTTTGGATTGAGCTGAGGAGCGATTCTTTCGTTTGACAGAGCGGTGAGTCTTTGGACGTCCCTGTCCCGGAGGCCAGCGGACACGCCATTGTTGAACCGATTTAAAGCTGAGGCTGTTGGTCCCTCGGGGAAACTGAAGGATATGAGGGAGCGGGCGTAAAAAGTGGAGTTAAGGCCTACGATGAGGCCTGAGCGCTGCTAATGGCGGGGTTAGTCTTGAGGGAGGCTGAGTGGCCTAATCCTGCTGCTTTCTATTTACTTGTTCGCGACCATTGTCTTCAGCTTTACAAAGAACGGTTACAATCCTCTGAGCCCTTGGAACCATGCTCAGGAAAGAAGACGGTTAAGTACTGACCCTCCCTCACAACCTTCCCCATTCAAAGGTCACGTTGTGTCCCTGGTAGATCAACACAGTGTAACTCTGGGATATTTTGGACATTAGCGGTGTGACCTTCATGTTTGAGGAAGGGTATACTTCACTCGGACGAGGTACAGTGAGATCTGAACTCACGTACAGCCCAATGATCCTGTAGCAGGATGCTTTATTCCACTAGCATCTGGTCATTTCACACAAGGAAGGAAGGAAGGTTAAGGATAGCAAGGAACTGTTTACAACCATTTGACCACGTGGGTTATGTTCGAGGAGTAAATCCCTGTCTGTCTACCAGCTCGCCCTGGACTTGGCACTCTGTCTTTGCCCCTTTCTCACCATCGCCACCTGCTGCTGGGGGGGGGGGGGCGTATGACAGTCGGTTGACTCAATTGTTCCCTGAGATTGAAGACGCTGAAGCAAGACCCGCACTCGAAACGGAGTCGAGTTCTGGTCTCTTGAGCAGCTGTCGAAATCTGTTGCCCAGATATATTGATAAATCCTTATTTCCATTGACATTATCACCGCAATTTCAGAGACCCACATCGCGCTTTACCACTAATTTTCTTATCAGATATCATAAATGTTTTTCCAAACATCCGTCCCAGACACCCTCAAGAAATTCTGGGTAACAACTGAAATTCCCCATCTACTTTGCCCTTGCTGTATATTTGTCTAAACTCTGTGTTTACACAATGTACCACTTCGGGACTCCACCAGGAGTGGCAATAACATTGCAAGTACAAAATTAGGCGGGAATACGTTTCTCAATACCAGGTTTGTCCCCAGAATGCAGCATTCAACATGGCTACTTCCTAGGTAACAAGCAGCCTCTGAGCAGTTTCCCTTTATAAGTGCTCTGGGTACTTCATTAAACAAAGCCCTATGTGTCTTAGCGTTATATTTAACACATCATCAAGAAATATCTGATGGTCAACTCCGCTACATCTCGGCCCACTTCTCACTCTCAGGGTTAGTGAGAAAGGGGAAGTGAGGTGTTCAGAAAGCTCAGTAAGCCTGTGTAGAAAGGGCGGAGGTTGTCTTTCGAAAGAAACGTTGAAAATTGGAGCTGGAGTTGGCCATTCAGCCCTTTCGGCCTGTTCTGCTATCAATCTGATCATGGGCTGATCATCCCTGTTCCCCCACTTTATATCCAACTCCTTCTCCTCATCTCAGTCCTACCCTGTCTCCTTGGACTGTAACGCCCCGCCGCCGCCCCCCCCCCCCTAGTTCTGGACTCCCCACCCCCAGGGAACATTCCGGATGAAGGGCTTTTGCCCGAAACGTCGACTCTCCTGCACCTCAGATGCTGCCTGACCCGCTGTGCTTTTCCAGCACCACATTCTCGACTCTGATCTCCAGCATCTGCAGTCCTCACTTTCTCCTAGGTAATTTAGCATGGCCAATCTTCCCTAACCTGCATATCCCTGGGCACTTTGGGTAATTTAGCACGGCTAATCCACCCCAACCTGCACATCCCCAGGCACAGTGGCTCATTTAGCACAGGGTAAAAACAAGGACTGCAGATACTGGAAACCAGAGTCGAGATTAGAGTGGTGCTGGAAAAGCATAGCAGGTCAGGCAGCATCCGAGGGGCAGGAAAATTAACATTTTGGGCAAATGCCCTTCATCAGGAATACAGCACAGCCAATCCATCCTAATCTGCACATCCCTCGGGTAATTTAGCACAGCCAGTTCACCCTAACCTGCACATCACTGGGCACTGTGGGCAATTTAACATGACCAATCCACCCTAACCTGCACATCCCTGGGCACTGTGGGTACTTTAGCATGGCCAATCCATCCTAACCTGCACATCCCTGGGCACTGTGGGTAATTTAGCACCTAGTCCCCCCTAGTCCAGGAACTCCCCACATACGTTCGAGACACCACCCACGCCCTCCACCTCCTCCAAGACTTCCGTTTCCCCGGCCCCCAACGCCTCATCTTCACCATGGATACCCAATCCCTCTACACCTCCATCCACCATGACCAGGGCCCTCAAAGCCCTCCGTTGTTTCCTCTCCAGACGTTCCCAACAGTACCCCTCCACCGACACTCTCATTCGTTTGGCCGAACTGGTCCTCACCCTTAACAATTTCTCCTTTGAATCCTCCCACTTCCTCCAGACCAAAGGGGTAGCCATGGGCACACGTATGGGCCCCAGCAATGCCTGTCTCTTTGTTGGCTACGTAGAGCAGTTGATCCTCCGTAATTACACCGGCACCACTCCCCACCTCTTCCTCCGCAACATTGATGACTGCATTGGCGCCACCTCGTGCTCCCGCGAGGAGGTTGAGCAATTCATCAACTTCACCAACACATTCCACCCTGACCTTAAATTTAACTGGACCATCTCTGACACCTC
>NC_057751.1:16661905-16664565 GCF_004010195.1 Chiloscyllium plagiosum | reverse complement strand
CACGCCACTCAATCACCCACACAGGACACTCAATGACCCACACAGGACACACACACACTCACACACTCACACACATACACACACACACTCACACTTCTACATACACACTCACGCAGACCCTCTCTCTTACACAAGCTCTCTCTCATACGCACACCTCCTGCACCCACACCCATGCACACACCCTCTTACAGGCTTAGACCCCATCACACACACACACACATGGCCAAACTTACACACACAGACTCTCTCATATGCACTCACACTCACATGCACTCACACTGCACGCGCACACGCATACGTTTGTGGGGTAGATTTGTATTTGCAGAATTACGTTTTATTTTGCTCAAAAAACTGCATAAATCTATCTAAGATTCTGTAAGTCCCACTTAAGAAATAGAACCAGTATGACTCAACACTGGGACACTAACAAACAGGGGTGGCTCAGTGGTTAGCACCGCTGCCTCACGGCACCAGGGACCACGGTTCGATTCCAGCCTCGGGTGACTGTCTGTGTGGAGTTTGCACATTTTCCCCCCGTGCCTGTGTGGGTTTCCTCCGGGTGCTCCGGTTTACTCCCACAGTCCAAAGATGTGCAGGTTAGGGTGGATGGCCATACTAAATTACCCATAGTGTTCAGGGATGTGCAGGTTAGGGTGGATGGCCATACTAAATTACCCATAGTGCTCAGGGATGTGCAGGTTAGGGTGGATTGGCCGTGCAAAAGTACCCATAGTGCTCAGGGATGTGCAGGTTAGGGTGGATTGGCTATGCTAAATTACCCATAGTGCTCAAGGATGTGTAGGTTAGGGTGGATTGGCCATGCTAAATTACCCATAGTGCTCAGGGATGTGCAGGTTAGGGTGGATTGACCATGCTAAATTACCCATAGTGTTAGGTGCATTAGTCAGAGGGAAATTGGTCTGGGTGGGTTACTTTTCGGAGGGTCGGTGTGTGGACTGGTTGGGCTGAAGGGTCTGTTTCCACACTGTAGGGAATCTAATCTAATCTTTAACCTCACATCTTTCATGCATTGTCTGTGCTGAGATAGCACCTATTGTTAGAAACGCTGAAGCTATTTTGAGAATGTAACTTGAAATGAGTTCTGGGATTTACATATTGACGAACCGAAACTAACTTATCCCATTCGAAAAGATGAAAGATTTGTTTAATATATCACGAGAGTTCCATGAAATTGTAATCCTTTTGTTATAAATGATGGTTCTGTTCCACATCCGCCTGATGAAGGAGCAGCGCTCTAAAAGCTAGCGCTTCCAAATAAACCTGTTGGACTCTAACCTGGTTTTGTGTGAATTTTAAACATGTCCAGCCCCAGTCCAACACCGGCTCCTCCACATCATGACTACCTGCAATTTACACTGTCAACCTGCACCCCAAGGTCCATTTGTTTAGCAACACACCCCATGACCCTACTGTTAAGTGTGTAAGTCCTGCCCTGATTTACCTTCCCAAAATGCAGCACCTCGCATTTATCGAAATTAAACTCCCATCTGCCACTCCTCGGCCCATTTGGTTTGTGGCTGATTTCCCACCTCCAACAGTGTGAAACTCTGCTAATGTTTCAGGTAATTTGCTGGGGTTCAGAGTTCACGGTGCAATGCAGTGATCCCAGTGGCAATGGAGAGGTACATGATTGTGATTTGTGTCTCTGTTTATTTCCTGTGTGCTTAACCCCAAGACTGGGCGTCAAACTGCAAGAGACTGTTGTTTTTGTCCTGTAATTTTCGTCCATGCCAATTATGTAGCATAGGCTAAAGGCCATGACAATCTAGCACAGAGTGCATCAAATCCCATACACAGCATAGGGTCAGCATTCAACTTGCTTACTGACTGACTAAACTATCAGCATCTGGTGCAGATCAGAGTTTGCATTCGGCCAGTTATAGCTCAACGGTATTCACCCTCTCCTGGATATGCCATAATAGATAGAATCAGGAATCTGTCTTTATGTGTGTGTGTGAGTATATGTATGTGGGAAAGCGTGTGTGCATGTAGGAGACTGTGTATAATGATTTAGATTCGATTCGATTACTTACAGTGTGGAAACAGACCATTCGGCCCAACACGTCCACACCGACCCTCCGAAGAGCAGCCCACCCAGACCCATTCCCCTACATTTACCCCTTCACCTAACACTTCGGGCAATTTTTATCATGGCCAATTCCCCCTAACCTGCACATCTTTGGACTGTGGGAGGAAACCGGAGGAAACCCACGCAGACACGGGGAGAGTGTGCAAACTCCACACAGACAGTTGCGTGAGGCGGGAATTGAACCTGGGACTCTGGCGCTGTGAGGCAGCAGTGCTAACCACTGAGTCACTGTGGGGTGGGGTGTGTGTATGTGGAGAGTGTGTGTGTGAGTGAGTGTGTGAGTGTGTGTATGTATGTATGTGGGAGAGTGAGTTTGTGCGTATGTGGGAGAGTGTGTGTGAGTGTGTGTGTGAGTGAGTGTGTGAGTGTGTGTATGTATGTATGTGGGAGAGTGAGTTTGTGCGTATGTGGGAGAGTGTGTGTGAGTGTGTGTGTGAGTGAGTGTGTGAGTGTGTGTATGTGTGTGTGAGTGTGTGTGAGTGTAGTGTGTGTGTGTGAGTGAGTGTGAGTGTGTGAGTGAGTGTGTGTGTGTGTAGGCCCACGCTCTGGA
>NC_057751.1:16654785-16661102 GCF_004010195.1 Chiloscyllium plagiosum | reverse complement strand
TGTGTGTGAAAGTATATATGTGTGTGTGTGAAAGTATATGTGTGTGTGTGAAAGTATATGTGTGTGTGTGAAAGTATATGTGTGTGTGTGAAAGTATATGTGTGTGTGTGAAAGTATATGTGTGTGTGTGAAAGTATA
This sequence comes from Chiloscyllium plagiosum, assembly GCF_004010195.1. Lineage (NCBI taxonomy): Eukaryota > Metazoa > Chordata > Chondrichthyes > Orectolobiformes > Hemiscylliidae > Chiloscyllium > Chiloscyllium plagiosum. The sequence goes on along the minus strand of NC_057751.1, from coordinate 16,660,964 downwards.
TGTGTGTGTGTGAAAGTATATGTGTGTGTGTGAAAGTATATGTGTGTGTGTGAAAGTATATGTGTGTGTGTGAAAGTATATGTGTGTGTGTGAAAGTATATGTGTGTGTGTGAAAGTATATGTGTGTGTGTGAAAGTATATGTGTGTGTGTGAAAGTATATATGTGTGTGTGTGAAAGTATATGTGTGTGTGTGAAAGTATATATGTGTGTGTGTGTGTATTGAGGCTATTGCAATGGGGGTTTAAAACCTGTTCTGTGTTGAGGAAGTGCAGCACTGTCAGCCACGACTTTTTCTGGGTGAGAGGTTAAACTAGAAACCTGACAAGAGTCTTTAAAGGAGAGTTGGCCGGTACTCATTATGGTCAATATTCATTCCTCCAAACAGCATCACTTCAAAAAGAACAAGAGATCTGCTCAGTATCACACACTGCCCCTTGTGGGAACTTACAAATTGGATACAACATTTTATAGAGTCATACAGCACAGAAAAAAGACCCCTCAGTCCAACCAGCCCATGCCGACCGTAATCCCAAACTAAACTAGTCCCACTTGCCTGCCTCTGGCCCATATCCCTCCAAACCTTTCCTATCCATGTCCTTATCCAAATGTCTTTGAAACATTGTAACTGTACCTGTATCCACCACTTCCTCAGGGAGTTCATTCCACACACGAACCACCCTCCGTGTAAAAATGTTGCCCCTTGTGTTTTCTTAAAATCTTTCTCCTCTCACCTTCAAAATATGCCCCTTAGTTTTGAACCCCAGCATTGCAGAGAAAAGACGCCTACCACTCACCTTATCTATACCCCTCATGATTTTACAAACCGCAATAAGGTCACCTCTGAACCTGTGGTGAGGCAAAAAATTCCCAGCCTTTCCAGGTTATTTTTATATCTCGAACCCTCCAGTCCCAGCAACATCCTGGTGAATCTACTCTGAACCCTCCCCAGCTTTAATGATATCCTTCCTCTAACGGGGTGACCAGAATTGGACACAGTCCTCCCAGAAGAGGGCCTCACCAACGTCCTGTACAGCCTCAAGTGGAGTTGAGTTCTTTTCTCGGCCCGAGAGGGTCTCAAAGCTCGTCAGAGTGCGCGCTTCAAATGCGCTCTGTCGGCTTTCGGCCCACGGGTTGTGTGAGGCGCTACACAAACGCAAGTGCCTCTCTGGTGCACGGGAACCCACACTCAAAGCAGTCCCGGCTCTCAGTTCTGTTGACGGCACATTCGGGGGTGAGTGGAGGAGGTTCACACGGACCCCAGGTCAACGTTTGGCAGTGAAATCCCTCTTGAATTCCTCTGGTCAGTGTGGAGAGGCCGTGGCATAGTGTGTATTAGCTCTGGGCCTATCGATCCGGGCACCCGGGTCTGAATCCTGCCATGGTGCGATCTGAATTCAATAAAAATGAAGCTGGAGTGGAGGAACTGACCAAAGAATGGACAAATAAATGGAATGAAACACAAAATATCCTCAACGTGGGTCTTCCATGAAAGTATTGGGATATTGCTTGTAGAACTGCTAAAGTAAGTGCAACAAATCCAATGATGGCTCAATGGTTAGCACCGCTGCCTCACAGCACCAGGGACCCGGGTTCGATTCCCGCCTCAGGTGACTGTCTGTGAGGAGTTTGCGCATTCTCTCCCCGTGTCTGCGTGGGTTTCCTCCGGGTGCTCCGGTTTCCTCCCACAGTCCGAAGATGTGCTGGTCAGGTGAATTGGCCACGCTAAATTTCATCTATAGTAGGTTAGGCAGAAGGAAATGGGTCTGGGCGGGTTACTCTTCGGAGGGTTCGGTGTGGACTTGTTGGGCCGAAGGGCCTGTTTCCACACTGCAGGGAATCTAATCTAAAAAGAAATACCCGGAATCAAGAGTATCCGTGACGACTTGTGAACTTGTTGTCGGAAAAGCCCATCTGAGGGAAGGAAACTGCGATCCTCACCTGGTCTGGCCTAGGTATGACGTCAGGCCCATAGCAACGTGGTTCGAGAATCCGAACTGCCCGCGGGGCAATTAGAGAAGGGCAATAAATACTTATCCAGTGCCACCCACATTCGTTAATGAATAAAACCACACAAAGTGTTTGATGTGACGAGGGGAAAGCTCCTTACAGTCATGGAATTGTACAGCAGGAAACAGACCCTTCGGCCCCACTCGTCCATGCCAACCATAGTGTCATAGAGTTGCACAACATGGAAGCAAACCCATCGGGCTGACCCATCCTATGCCAACCAGATATTCGAAATTCATCTTGGCCCCTTATCCTTCTCCACTTTTGTCACTTATATAGCCATCCAGATGCCTTTTAAATGTTGTAATTGTACCAGTCTCCACCACATCCTTGTTCTATACACGCACCGCTCTCTGTGTGATAAAGGTGCCCCTCGGCTCTTTTTAAAATCTTTCCCCTCGCACCCTAAACCCACACCCCTCTTGTTCTGGACTCCCCCAGCCCAGGGAAAAGACTTTGGCTGTTCGCCCGCTTTGATTAATCTCCATAAGGTCACCCCCTCGCCTCTGATGCTCCAGTCTCCACGGAGATAAAGACAAAAGGTGTCAAAGGCTGGGAGCATGGCACGCCACTCAAAGATGAGCTCAAGATTACAACAGCGGGTGTGTTCACACATTGCACATGTGAAATCATCCAAGGCAATACAATTCCACATCAACTCCTCCCAAGCTTGGCATGTGTGTGTGTGTGTGTGTGTATGAGTGTGAGTGTGTGTGTGTATGAGTGCGGGTGTGTGTGTGTATGAGTGTGAGCGTGTGTGTGTATGAGTGCGGGCGTGTGTGTGTATGAGTGTGAGCGTGTGCGTATGAGTGTGTGTGGGTATGTGTGTGTGTGTGTGTATGAGTGTGTGTGTGCTTATGTGTGTATGAGTGTGTGTGTGTGTATGAGTGTGAGCGTGTGTGTGTATGAGTGCGGGCGTGTGTGTGTATGAGTGTGAGCGTGTGCGTATGAGTGTGTGTGGGTATGTGTGTGTGTGTGTGTATGAGTGTGTGTGTGCTTATGTGTGTATGAGTGTGTGTGTGTGTATGAGTGTGAGCGTGTGTGTGTATGAGTGCGGGCGTGTGTGTGTATGAGTGTGAGCGTGTGCGTATGAGTGTGTGTGGGTATGTGTGTGTGTGTGTGTATGAGTGTGTGTGTGCTTATGTGTGTATGAGTGTGTGTGTGTGTATGAGTGTGAGCGTGTGTGTGTATGAGTGCGGGCGTGTGTGTGTATGAGTGTGAGCGTGTGCGTATGAGTGTGTGTGGGTATGTGTGTGTGTGTGTGTATGAGTGTGTGTGTGCTTATGTGTGTATGAGTGTGTGTGAGTGTGAATGTATGTGTATGAATGTGAGCATGTGTGTGTGTGTATGAGCGTGAGCCTGTGAGTGTGTGTATGAGTGTGAGCGTGTGTGTGTGTATATATGAGTGTGAGCCTGTGTGTGTGTGGACAGTCTGCAAGGGGGTTGCAAGACTCTGGGCAGGAGCCAATTGTGGGTGATGTAAGCGTGTGAGGCCTTTCCCTCTCTGTGATTACAGCATGGCGGGGGAGGCCATTTGGCCCTTGCCATCCATGCTGCCCCTCTGCAAGAGCCATCCAGACCCTTTCTGCATAGCTTGGATTCTCAGGAATGATGTCATTCCCCTTTGAAAGCCAGTATGGACTCCGCCTTCCCCCCACCCTCAACATGTTCCAAATCCTAACTGCTTGGTGTTGAATAAACAGCCTTCGCCCGATTCTTTTAATCACCACCCACCATGGATTTTGAGCGCCTTTGGTGAATCTCCTTTCAGGCTTCTCAAGCTGAGTAACCCAAGGGCCCCTTGCGCTGCCATCCAACACTCCCTTCCCTGTGTTTGTCCCATGGTTCCCTGACAGTTCAAGAATTGGCCGAAAATACAACACGAGGTCTCTGCAGCCCCCCACCCCCACACCTCCCCCCCCCGCTCCCCCCACCGGCCACACAGCTCTCTGTGGCAAGGGGTTCCAAAGACTCCCAACCCTCCCAGAGGAGAAATTCCTCCTCATCTCGGTCTTCAGTTGGTGCCCCCTTTATTCTGAGACTGTGCCCTCAGGTCCTAGCCTCAGCCATGAGCTCCTCCAATCAATCTATTGGTTCCCTCATTCTCATGAATCCTCTTCACTATCCTCTCTACTTGCAGTCATAACTTTGTGCGGCACGGAAACAGACCCTTCGGTCCAACCCGTCCATGCCGACCCAGATATCCCAACCCAATCCAGTCCCACCTGCCAGCACCCGGCCCATATCCCTCCAAACCCTTCCTATTCATATACCCATCCAAATGCCTCTTAAATGTTGCAATTGTACCAGCCTCCACCACTTCCTCCGGCAGCTCATTCCACACACGTACCACCCTCTGTGTGAAAAAGTTGCCTCACGGGTCTCTTTTAAATCTTTCCCCCTCTCACTTTCAACCATTGCCCTCCAACCCTGTGGAAAAGGACCTTGGCCTCTCGTGATTTTATAAACCATCACCCCCTCAGCCTCCGACGCTCCAGGGAAAACACTCCCCCCTCGCCCGTTAGGCCTCTCCCTGTAGCTCAAACCCTCCGATTGCCCGGCAACATCCTTGGCGATCTTTTCTGAACCCTTTTCAAGTTTGGCGACCTCTTTCCTAACGCAGGGAGGCTGGAATTGAGAGCAAGCTGATGTTTGGAATCTCGATGGCTCTTCACCAGAGTCTGAGGGTAGCTTGCTCTCCCTCCACGGATGCTGCCTGGCTCGCTGTAATCTCCAGCATTTGTTGTTATCTGTACAGATTCCAGCATCGGTGGCAACTAGCTCCTAGACCAGAGGTGAACTGCATTTAAAACCTTCCTGGAGTATTTCGTGCCCTTGCACCTTTCCTCTGGGAGTCCCTGGAGAACAGACTGTGCGCCCTAAAGGGACGATTGCGGACGCAGATCTGCTTTGGGATTCTGACCACAATTCGATGGAAAGGAATAGGTATATACCGCGGGGCAAGAGTTACAACTGGGGGGGGGGGGGGGGAAGGCAATTACGATGCGATTACACAAGATTTAGGATGCATAGGACGGAGAAAGAAACTGCAGGGGATGGGCACATTAGAAATGTGGAGCTTATTCAAGGACCAGCTACTGCAGGTCCTTGCTAAGTATGTACTGGTCAGGCAGGGAGGAAGTTGTCGAGTACAGGAGCTGTGGCATACTAAGGAAGTTGAATCTCTTGTCAAGAGGAAGTATGTTAGGATGATTTGGAGATGCCAGTGTTGGACTGGGGTGTACAAAGTTAAAAAATCACACAACACCAGGTTATAGTCCAAGAGGTTTAATTGGAATTCCAAGTGTGCTTCCAATTAAACCTGTTGGGACTATAACCTGGTGTTGTGTGATTTTTAACTATGTTAGGATGAGATGTGATGGCTCAGTTAGGGCGCTTGAGAGTTACAAGTTCACCAGGAAAGACCTAAAGAGAGAGCTGAGAGAGGCCAGGAAAAATTATTGGTGGATAGGATCAAGGAAAACTCTAAAGTTTTCTATAGCTATATCAGGAATAAAAGAATGACTAGAGTAAGATTAGGGCCAATCAATCATAGTATTGGGAAGTTGTGCGTGGAGTCAGAGGTGATATGGGAAGGTCAAAGAGGGTGCAGAATGTTCTCACGGGGGAGAGGGACTAGCAGGAGGTCATTGTCCACATTGGAACCAACGATATCGGAAGGGAAAGGTTGAGATTCTGAAGGGAGATTACAGAGAGTTAGGCAGGAATTTAAAAAGGAGATCCTCAAGGGTAGTAATATCTGGATTACTCCCAGTGCTACGAGCTAGTGAGGGCAGGAATAGGAGGATAGAGCAGATGAATGCATGGCTGAGGAGCTGGTGTATCGGAGAAGGATTCACATTTTTGGATCATTGGGATCTCTTTTGGGGTAGAAGTGACCTGTACAAGAAGGACGGATTGCACCTGAATTGGAAGGAGACTAATATACTGGCAGGGAAATTTGTTAGAGCTGCTCAGGAGGATTTAAACTAGTAAGGTGGGGGGGTGGGACCCAGGGAGATAGTGAGGAAAGAGATCGATCTGTAAAGGGTACAGCTGAGAACAGAAGTGAGTCAAACAGTTAGGGCAGGCAGGGACAAGGTAGGACTGATAAATTAAACTGCATTTATTTCAATGCAAGAGGCCTAACAGGGAAGGCAGATGAACTCAG
>NC_057751.1:16627043-16652296 GCF_004010195.1 Chiloscyllium plagiosum | reverse complement strand
TGTTGGAATATTGCGTGCAATTCTGGTCTCCTTCCTATCGGAAAGATGTTGTGAAACTTGAAAGGGCTCAGAAAAGATTTACAAGGATGTTGCCAGGGTTGGAGGACCTGAGCTACAGGGAGAGGCTGGACAGGCTGGGGCTGTTTTCCCTGGAGCGTCGGAGGCTGAGGTTTACATAATTATGAGGGGCATGGGTAGGATAAATAGATAAAGTCTTTTCCTTGGGGTGGGGGAGTCCAGAACGAGAGGGCATAGGTTTAGGGTGAGAGGGGAAAGATATAAAAGAGAACTAAGGGGCAACTTTTTCACGCAGAGGGTGGTATGTGTATGGAATGAGCTGCCAGAGGATGTGGTGGAGGCTGGTACAATTGTATTATTTGAAATGCATCTGGATGATTATGTAAATAGGAAGGGTTTAGAGGGATATGGGCCAAGTGCTGGAAAATAGACTAGATTAGATTGGGATATCTGGTCGGCATCAGACCGAAGGGTCTGTTTCTGTGCTGTACATCTCTATGACTCTATAATTTGAGGCTGTTTTCGTTAGAGTGAGGAGGTTGAGAGAGGACTTAGGAGAAAGTGAGGACTGCAGATGCTGGAGATCAGAGCTGAAAATGTGTTGCTGGAAAAGCGCAGCAGGTCAGGCAGCATCCAGGGAGCAGGAGAATCGACGTTTCGGGCATGAGCCCTTCTTCAGGAACCTTCCTGAAGAAGGGCTCATGCCCGAAACGTCGATTCTCCTGTTCCTTGGATGCTGCCTGACCTGCTGCGCTTTTCCAGCAACACATTTTCAGCTGAGAGAGGACTTAATTGAGACGCATAAGATAATCAGAGGGTTCAATAGGGTGGACAGTGAGAGCCTTTTCCCTTGGATGGCGATGGCTAGCACAAGGGGACATAGCTTTAAATTGAGGGGGTGATAAATATAGGACAGATGTCAGAGGTAGTGTCTTTAGCCAGAGAGTAGTAGGGGGTGTGGAACACCCTGCCTGCAACAGGACTCGCCAACTTTAAGGGCATTGAACTGGCCATTGGATCGGCACATGGAGGAGAATGGAATGGTGTAGGTTAGATGGGCTTCAGATTGGTTCCACAGGTCGGTGTAACATCGAGGGGCCGAAGTGCCTGTTACTGCGCTGGAATGTTCTATGCGTCCCATTCATCGATGTGCCTGTAGGGGGAGCTCCTGCAGAGGATTCATTTACTCTTGCACTGACTGGTTGTGACATTTGGTTCTGTTACAGTGTTCCTTCAGTCTGGTGCCTCTGTCCAGTCCCTCTGCCGCTCAGTGGCCGCGTCTCAGGGGCGATCTTTTAGCCGCGGAACACTCTGGACCGGAAGCTAACGGTTTCCAATCTGAAAAGACAGGGCCTCACCGTTTGTTTTGAGATCGGAAAGCTTCAAAGAAAGAGAGCAGCTCTCCCTGGTGCCTATGCGTCACAGCAAAATCAGATTGACTTGGTCTGCGATGTGGGGAAGCGATGCCCTAGCGGGTATTACCGCTGGACCATTAACCTGAAATCTGGGGGCGGCACGGCGGCTCAGTGGTCAGCACCACTGCCTCACAGCGCCAGGCACCCAGGTTCGATTCCCGCCTCAGGCGACCGACTGTGTGGAGTTTGCACATTCTCCCTGTGTCTGCGCTGGCTTCCTCCCACGATCCAAAGATGTGCAGGTTAGGGTGGATTGGCCATGCTAATTGTCCGTAGTGTCCAGGGATGTGTGGGTTCCATGCATTAGTCAGGGAGAAAGCAGAGTAACATGGTCGGGGGAATGGGTGGGTCAATCTTCGGAGGCTCTGTGTGGACTCGTTGGGCCGAAGGAGTTGAAAAGGTTCAGAAAACACTTACAAGGATGTTAACTAACAAACTTAAAAGACCCAGTACAACCCATGGACAAAACCAACGTCATCTACAAAATTCCATGCAAGGACTGCCACAAACACTACGAAGGACAAACAGGAAGAAAATACACGAACACCAGCTAGCCACAAAAAGACACGGCCCTCTCTCCCTCGTAGCCCTACACACGGATAAAAAAAAAACACCATTTCGACTGGGGCAACATATCTATCCTGGGACAGGCTAAGCAAAGACACGCCAGAGAATTCCTAGAGGCCTGGCACTCCAACGCCATAAACAAGCACATCGATCTAGATGCCATCTATCAACCCCTCAGAAAACGAACAGGAAATGACATCACCACAAACCCCAGGAACCCCATCCAGGAGAAAGATATAAATCGAAAGCAGGAGACAACAGCTTCGCTTCACTTGGAGGTCGCCACTGATGATGTTACCGAGCCAGGTAATGAAACGTCTGGATATCAAACCTACAGCTCAGCCAGCAAACCCTACACCCAGGGTTGGGGGGTTGGAGCGACAGGGAGAGGCTGAATAGGCTGGGGCTGTTTTTCCCTGGAGCGTCGGAGGCTGTCATAATTCTAACCCCACAGGTATTGTTCTAGGGACCCAGGTCTGAACCCCGCCGCGGTGGAATTCCGTAACTCAAAAGAAAACTGGAATCGAGAATCTAATGATGGGCCCGATGGTGGGAGAAAAATCCACCTGGTTCTCTAATGTCCTTTAGGGAAGGAGACTGCCCTCCTTACCTTGTCTGTGATTCCAGCCCCACAGCAATGTGGTTGACGCTGAACTGCCCTCTGGGTAATTAGGAATGGGCGACTCCCTTGTCCTGTGAATGAGTTAAAAAGGAAATGATGTTTGTGGGTGCCTGGTTTTGTTCAGTTGGCTGCTGCTTTTGTTATTAACCCTTCACGGGTGAGGCCAACGTTTGTTCACTCTACTCCTAATTGCCCTTGAGCTGAGAGGGCAATTCACAGGGCAGTTATGAGTCAACTGCGCAACTCTGAGCCGGAATCACATGTGGGCCTTAGTAGTGGGGTAGGTTCTGACCACGATTACTGATACACCCCCACAGTTACCATTGAAGGTACTGTGCCTAGTTAGTCAGGACACTGAATTTTTTTTAAATTTCCAAATATACTTTATTCATAGAAATAAATCTTTGGTACCTATACAATTGGTCATGCCGTTCATATATATACATTGCATGTCTTAACATTACAGAGAACAGATTGAGTTAATCAAATTTACAGTTATCGTATTTACAGTCCTGTTTATTAACCATCCAGTCTCTTAGTATTTAGCTGAGGCTTCAGTAGAACCCAATTACTGAGTGGGTCCCCTGTATTACGATAGCAAAGGAACCTTCTTTAACCCCTAGTTTATGGGGTTATCATTGTCCATTTGACTGTCCTGTCTCTGGGGTAGCTGTCTGCATCCCCATGGTGAGCACGAACTGCTGGACCCTCGCTGGGCTGAGGTAGCTATCCAGCTCCTCACTGGGGTCATTTACCTGCTCTGGAGTCATTGAGCCAAGGCAAGGGTCCGCACCGTCCAGTTCTGTGTCTGACAGTGGGACTGTCAGAGGACCACAGCTCTCAGTTACCTGTAGCTGTGGGGCAGTGAGTACCCCCGGGTTCTCACTGGGTGGAGGGTGGACTTCGGGGGGCCCGTTGTTTCCTGGTTGGGAGGAAATGCCCTCCTCTTCACCTACGGCGCTCTGTCTCTTCTTCTGGTGATGACCCTCCTTGCGCCCGACTTCCCCATCCGAAGAGCTGGCCGTCCCTCCCTCGTGCAGCTGTCGTTTCTCCCTTTGCTTGGGAGGCTTTGGGGGCCTGGCCGGATTTTCTTTTCCTGTTTTTAACAGGTATCCACTCCTCTGCTTTTTCGATTACCTCCTCCTCCATTGCTTCCCACTGCCCAGCTCGAACTAGGATCAGCTGCTGTGTCTACTGAAAGTCCAATCAGTTCCTGAGTGGGATTTTGAACCCAGGTCCCCATAGCATTTCCCTGCCCTCCATAATGTTGACACTACTCCCTTTACTCAGACTGCATTTCATTGGCTGTAATACATTTCGGGAAGAACCGCTTTTATATATAAATGCGGTCTCTCCTTTTCAACCGCGCACAAAAAAGGCCTTGTATACCATTACTTAAAAGTCATACAGCACGGAAACAGACCCTTCGGCCCAACCAGTGCGTGCTGAACAGGAACTAGTCCCAGCTGCCTGCTCCTGGCCCATTTCCCTGCAAACCTTTCCTATTCCTGTCAAAGTTCAAGAGTCATAGAGATGTACATCACGGAAACAGACCCTTCAGTCAAAGTCCTCCATGCCCACTCGATATCCTAAATTAATCCACTCCCATTTGCCAGAATTTGGCCCATATCCCTCTAAACCCTTCCTGTTAATGTACCCACCCAGATGCCTTTTAAATGTTGCAATTGTACCAGCCTCCACCACTTCCTCTGGCAGCTCATTCCATACACGTACCACCCTCTGCGTGAAAAAGTTGCCCCTTTTATATCTTTCCCCCCTCACCCTAAACCTGTGCCCCTCTAGTTCTGGACTCCCCCACCCCAGGGAAAAGATCTTGTCTATTTACCCTATCCATGCCCCCTCATGATTTTATAAACCTCTACAAGGTCACCCCTCAGCCTCCAACACTCCAGGGAAAGTAGCTCCGGCCTATTCAGCCTCTCCTTATAGCTCAAACCTTCCTACACTGGCAACATCCTTGTAAATCTTTTCTGAACCTTTTCAACTTTAACAACATCCTTCCTCCAGCAGAGAGACCAGAACTGAACACAGTATTCCAAAAGGGGCCTAACCAATGTCCTGTACAGCCGCAACATGACCTCCCAACTCCTGTACTCAATACTCTGACCAATAAAGGAAAGCATACCAAACGCTGCCTTCACTATCCTATCTACCTGCGACTCCACTTTCAAGGAGCTATGAACCTGTACTCCAACTACACCTCCCCTCTTCACTGTCCACTACACCTCCCCTCTTCACTGTCCACTACACCTCCCCTCTTCACTGTCCACTACACCTCCCCTCTTCACTGTCCACTACACCTCCCCTCTTCACTGTCCACTACACCTCCCCTCTTCACTGTCCACTACACCTCCCCTCTTCACTGTCCACTACACCTCCCCTCTTCACTGTCCACTACACCTCCCCTCTTCACTGTCCACTACACCTCCCCTCTTCACTGTCCACTACACCTCCCCTCTTCACTGTCCACTACACCTCCCCTCTTCACTGTCCACTACACCTCCCCTCTTCCACCTCCACTACACCTCCCCTCTTCACTGTCCACTACACCTCCTCTCTTCACTGTCCACTACACCTTCCACCTACAAGGAAGTTTGTCATCTGCAAACTTACTAACTGTACCTCTTATGCTCGCCTCCAAATCATTTATATAAATGATGAAAAATAGTGGACCCAGAAACGATCCTTGTGGCAGACTGTGGAAGGAATGAAAAGTAATTCTGTCACGGTGCGTGCAGAACCACATTAGTTCTGGGCTTTCATGTCTTCCGAAAGGGGGAAAGAGTTAGACCAGCCGTGCCCCATCCTGTTTTTTGGAAGGATGGCTAATCTCAGCCAACTGAAGTGTGGTGCGTGTATGGAAGGAGCTGCCAGAGGAAGTGGCAGAGGCTGGTACGATTACAGCATTTAAAAGGCATCTGGACAGGATGGGTTTGGAGGGCCAAATGCTGGCATTTGGGTTTGGATTGGGATATCTGGGTCAGCATGGACTGGTTGGAGGGAAGGGTCTGTTTCCGCATTGGACATCTCTATGACTCCACGTTTCGTGTTTTCATGGTGACTTGAAGTGCCCTTTTTTTGAAAAATGCCAACATGTTCGGATTGGAGTGGGCATTAGTATTCCAGGCCAGCGCCCCACAGAAAGAATCTGCTTCCTCAGCAATTTTTGTTTTATTCCGCTGTCTGGACAGGGTGACAAAGCTTGCATGAAAGCAAATGTTTTCTGAAGCTCTCTGTAAGAAAAAAATTCCATCCTCCACCCCCCCCGCCACCTTTAAGGGGCGGCCACTCAGCCCATCGAGTCTCTGCCCAGCAAGCCCGATTGATTCTGTAGGAGCTTCAAGGGGGATGTTTGTATATTGCTGTCACACACACACACACACACAGGCTCCCGGAAGCTAAGTTCTGACTTGTTCGTGGGAAAGAGGAGGCGTTGCAAGGGGACTGGGGAAACTCCAAGTCTTTTGAGTTTAAAATAGCCCAGGCTCCAAGGGACAATCACAGAGAGAGAGAGAGAGAGAGAGTCAAAACCAGGGAAGCAACAGGAATGGTAAGTTCAACATTTCACTCCCCCCTCCAAAACCCTGCTTTGTCTGTCTCTTGTCGAAATCGAAAGTGCTCTCTGTGAAATCTCTCGGGGTCAGTGTGAAAGGACGGGAGATCAAGCCTGCAGCCAGACTGTCAGCTCTCTATTTTCTCACCTTGTATCTTTCTCTGGGGCTGCAAATAACCTGAAAATGACAGCTCCCCTCGCCTTCCCCCCACTGCTCCTTGGGAGTGTGGGGTCCAACCTAACACAGGAGGCAAATTGCTCTGTTTCATTGCTCGGAGCTAATCAATCGCGTTTATTTATTTTCCTCTCTCTGCTGTTGGTTCGCATGCTGTGATTGGGACACGTTCAAAAACAATAAAAAAAACCAAAGCGGTCAGGTTTGGCTGCGATGCCCCCCGTGGTTGAATGACCTGTCAGATGATCAGCCCAGCCCCTCTGCCTTGGCACTGGAGCCAGCCTATTGGAATGCTGCCCCCCCCCCCCCCCCCACCAAGAGGAGGGCAGAACAATTTCCAAAGCGTAACCTCCAGCCCCACACTCCCCTCTCCTTCTCCCGCATCCCGCCCCATTTTGCTGCTGGTACTGTTACACTCCGCGTTAAAAAAGACCCCTGCCTTATAAATCTCCTATAAATTGCCTTCGAGGACCTGTCTCTTTGGCCAAAGGTATGATGTGGTGGTGTCGGACTGGGGTGGACAGGGTTAAAAATTCGCACGACGCCAGGTTGCAGTCCAACAGGTTTTATTTGGAAGCACTTGCTTTCGGAGTGACGCTCCTTCATCAGGTGGCTGTACAGCAGGACCGTAGGGGACAGAATTTATAGCAAAAGATCACATTATCATGCAACTGGAACAATAAGATTAGGTTAGGTTCCCTACAGTATGTGTGTGTGTGTGAGAGAGAGAGACTCCCACAGACCCTCTCTCACACACACGCTCATACACACACACACACTATTGGGGGGGATGGGGGTGTGGTGGGGTGGAATTGCTGTTGTCTTTGGAGTTGTATTCCAGGGACAGGCAGGACCTGGGGACAGAACGTCGGGTTTTGGAGGCTTTTGAGTACGGGTCGGTTTCCGTGCTGTGCAGCTCTACGACTCTAAAAAGGCTCCACGCCATTTTAAAGGACACTGTTAAAGGTCGGGCCCAGCCGTAACTGCCATTGTCCTAGATCTCCGGCGACCTGTAAAGACTGTCTTCACTTGCTTTGGCAACCAGCTTTTAAACAGTGGCTGCAGAAGCAGACTCGGGCAACGCCACCCGGTAATCTTTCACCATTCCCGAAAAATGGAGGGGGGGGGGGGTGCGCTCCCCCTGAAGTGACCTAAAAGCACTTGGAGGAAAAACTCATCAGGCTCACTGATGACCTTCAGGGAAGGAAACTGCCCTCGCCCCTCCTTGCCTGGTCTGGTCTACATGTGACTCCAGACCCACAGTGATGTGGATGACTCTCAAACTGGCCCCTGGGCAATAAATGCCAGCGATGCCCTCATTCCGAGGATTTAACCACAGATGAGGGCATGGAGTGGAACTGAGTGTCGGAGGAGGCTTAGATAATCCTAAATTTTGATCAATCCAGTTCAACGTCTGCAGCGACATGTATTATTCTCCTCAGACAGACTGTGAGGAGTCACCTTTCCTGATTAAGGGGTCAGGCCCGAAACGTCGATTCTCCTGCTCCTCGGGTGTTGCCTGACCTGATCTGTCCCCAGGTACTGCCTGTCCCTGGAATACAACTCCAAAAACAACAGCAATTCCACCTTGCCCCCCCCCCCACCCCCCCACCACCACCACCGGGTGTGTGTGAGCCTCTCTCACTCATATACACACACAAACATCCCCCACACTCACATCGATGCACGCATCCTCTCACAGGCATCTCTCTCTCTCTCTCACACACACACACACACAGTGTTTTTCTAGCACCACACTGTGAGCTGTGTCTAATGTTCACTGAATAACCTGCTTGGTTTTCCCGATGGCACCCAGGGTTCTCCCAGTCTTGGTTTTCCTACCCTTCATATCAGGCAGGTTTTACCAGATGGGCTGCCATGAGCCCTTGCCATGGATCTGGACTGGCATTGAGACAGGTGGGCATCCCAGCCTGAGTTTAGTTGGCAATTGATGTGATAAAATGCGGTTGTGGTCTCTTGCTGAGATGTTTGTATCGTCGATAATCACAGGTGAGGTGCCGGAAGACTGGAGGTTGGCAAACGTGGTGCCACTGTTTAAGACAGGGAACTATAGACCGGTGAGCCTGACCTCAGTGGTGGGCAAGTTGTTGGAGGGAAGCCTGAGGCACAGGATGGGCATGTATTTGGAAAGACAAGGACTGATTCGGCAAAGTCAACATGGCTTTATGCGTGGGAAATCATGTCTCACAAACTTGATTGAGTTTTTTGAAGAAGTAACAAAGAGGATTGATGAGGGCAGAGCAGTAGTTGTGATCTGTATGGACTTCAGTAAGGCATTCGACAAGGTTCCCCATGGGAGACTGGTTAGCAAGGTTAGATCTCATGGGATACAGGGAGAACTAGCCATTTGGATACAGAACTGGCTCAAAGGTAGAAGACAGAGGGTGATGGTGAAGGGTTGCTTTTCAGACTGGAGGCCTGTGACCAGTGGAGTGCCACAAAGATCGGTGCTGGGCCCTCTACTTTTTGTCATTTACATAAATGATTTTGGATATGTGCATAAGAGGTACAGTTAGTAAGTTTGCAGATGACACCAAAATTGGAGGTGTAGTGGACAGCAAAGAGGGTTACCTCAGATTACAACAGGATCTGGACCAGATGGGCCAATGGGCTGAGAAGTGGCAGATGGAGTTTAATTCAGATAAATGCAAGGTGCTGCATTTTGGGAAAGCAGGGGCTGTTTTCCCTAGAGCATCGGAGGCTGAGGGGTGACCTTATAGAGGTTTACAAAATTATGAGGGGCATGGATAGGATAAGAAGATAGTCTTTTCCCTAGGGCTGTGGAGTCCAGAACTAGAGGGTATAGGTTTAGGGTGAGAGGGGAAAGATATAAAAGAGACCTACAGGACAACCTTTTCACGCAGAGGGTGGTACGTGTATGGAATGAGCTGCCAGAGGATGTGGTGGAGGCTGGTACAATTGCAACATTTAAAAGGCATTTGGATGGGTATATGAATAGGAAGGGTATGGAGGGATATGGGCCGGGTGCTGGCAGGTGGGTTGGGATATCTGGTCAGCATGGACGGGTTGGACCGAAGGGTCTGTTTCCGTGCTGTACATCTCTATGACTCTATGACTCTATTTGCAAGGATCACAGCTTCCTTACAGTGTGGAGGCAGGCCGTTCAGCCCATTGAGTCCGCACTGACCCTCCGAAGAGCATCCCAGCCAGACTCAACTTCTAACCCTGATTTCCCATGGCAATCCAGCATAACCTGCACCTCCCTGGATGCTGTGGGCAATTTAGCACAGCCAATCCACCCTAACCTGTACACCCTTGGATTGTGGGAGGAAATCAGAGCACCATGTAGACACGGGGTCGGGGGTGGGGGGGAAGAACGTGCAAACTCCAACACAGACAGTTGCCCGAGGCTGGAATCGAACCCGGCTCCCTGGCACCGTGAGGCAGCAGTGCTAACCACTGAGCCACAAGTGGATTTCTTTGTTGGAGAGCGAAAGGACATAGGTTGAAAGAAGATGTTTCTTGTTGTCAGAATGGATGTGTGCTGTATGTGTGTGTTTTTTGAGGGGGGCCGGGGGAAATTGTTTCACACATCAGCTTACGTAAGGCCATTCAGCCCATTGCTCCTGACCAGGATTTGAGCTTCCTCCCAATTTTCACTGTCTAAATCTTTAATTGGAACTCTGTAATGTCTCCTCCCCCCCCGTGTGTTTCTAACCCCCCTACTCAGGTACATTGATATGATTGACTTCAGCCTGTGGGAGCGCATTCCACATCCTGTGCCGCAGTCTGGGAACGAGGTTCCTTCTGGACCTCCCGATGAGATTTTTCGGGACGCTGTCTGATATTGGCAGGTTCTGCTCTTCCACCAACAGAAAGAAACATTTCCTCTGAATTCCACTCCCTCGGAAAGCTTTCAGGATTTTAAACACCCCCGTTGGGTCAACCCCTCGGCCTTTCATACAGCACGGAAGCAGACCCTTCGGCCCAACCAGCCCATACCGACCCTAATCCCAAACTAAGCTAGTCCCACCTGCCTGCTCCTGGCCCATATCCCTCCATACCTTTCCTGGTCGTGTACTCATCCAAATGTCTTTTAAACATTTTAAATCCACCACTTCCTCAGGAAGTTGATTCCTTTCCTGATATTCAGACTCACATAGTTCGATTAATGCTTCCTCAGGCAAGGGGGAGAGAGAGAGAGAGAGAGAGATGGACAATTATTTCCTACTGCATTGTGCCAAGGGTCCTTCTCGGTCTCTCACTGTGATCCCGTTGCCTCGCAGGGGACGAATAACTCCGAAATCGCTCGGCTGCAGCAGCAAGCCGACGAGGTGGTGGAGGTGATGTACGCCAACGTGAAGAAGGTGAAGGAGCGAGAGGACAAACTGCAGGTCTTGGATGAGAGAGCTGAGCAGCTGCAGGAAGCGGTGAGCAAAACCTCGGGGATCCCAACTTGTGTGGCGCGCGGATTTGCCTTAGACTGATCCAATCCGGTCAGGGGAGTGGAATCTCTTCTCGAGAGTGGATTTGAGGATTGGTTGTACGTTTCGTTTTTAAAAGAAAGCAAATCAGCGCGGATACCTTCTCGCAATCATGACTCTGAATGGAACTTGGCGAACCCTTTGTTTAACCGTGACGTTGGGGTGGGAGGGGGGAGGAGGAGGAGGGGGAGGAACGTTCACACTGTTGTGCCTGAATGCCCTCACCCTTATCCTGAAGACAAGTGTGCCAAGAGGTTGCTTAAACGACCTAGAGTCGCAGAAACAGAACCCTTCGGCCCAACTCATCTGGGCCAGCCAGTCAGATCAAATTCAACTGGTCCCATTTGGCAGCACTTGGCCCATATCCCACTAACGCCTCCCTATTCATGTCCCCATCCGGATGCCTTTTAAATGTTACAATTGTACCAGCCTCTGCCCCTTCCTCTGGCAGCTCATTCCATACACGCACCACCCTCTGTGTGCAAAAATTGCCCCTGAGGTTCCTTTGATATCTTTCCCCTCTCACCCTAAACCTATGCCCCTCTAGTTCTGGACTCCCCCACCCCAGGGAAAAGACCTTGTCTATTTACCCTATCCAAAGGCCCTCTTCTGTTCTATATGAATGATAACAGTCTTTCCTTGTATCACGAGACTCAAAGATGATCGTATCCGTGATTTGTTTGAGGGTAACGGTGTGTGCTCTGACCTTTGAAGGGGAAACTGTTTCAGAAGACATCGAAACAGGTGGCCATACAGGAAGCATCGAGGAACAGGAAGTGGAAAATTATTCTGGGAGTGGCCGTGGGGCTGGTGATCCTCGTCGTCGTCATCGTTGTCATCATCATAACGACTTCTTTGAAAGATCAGCGTCTGCCCCATCAAAGCGAAGCTGTTCCCAAACTAGAGACCACTACGGCTGGTCAACAGGGAACCTAGATAAGGGGCTGCTTTGCGTTGTTAAGGAAGACCCTCGATTGGCAGTTGCTACCGTACACGTGGGTGCCTTAAACTGTGGAACGTAGACATTAGAAACCAAACTGCTGCCGTGAGCCACTTTTTGTCGCGTCTTTTTAAATTATTTTGCTGTTACAAAATGTGGCCGAATTTTGTCTTTGAAATAGGGTACGGGATCCAGGTAGATTGTGTCACAGTCTGTATATTTCCAGCACGGAACCCACCTCATTACCTACAGGCAGCCGAACCCCATTTTAACGAGTAACGTTAGGTAACCGTTGCTTTATGATTACACATTGATTTAACAATCCGGAAACCTTGATATGCGAACCGGCCAAACTGGGAAAACTGAGTTTTGACAGAGCCAGATAGTCCAGGGGCTGGGAAAGGCGTTATCATGGTAGTAACTGGACTGTAGGGGGTCCAACTGATTCACTCACGGACTCTGTAACACCTACTTGGTCCGATCCCACTTCATACGACTCGTCTCCCGACTGCCCTCCCCTCCCAAAGCCTGTCCCACCGATGACAAGGCACAAGTCCAGAATGTGATGGAATACTCCCCGCTTGCCCTGTGGAAGCCCAGTTGATTAGATTACATTCCCTACAGTGTGGAAACAGGCCCTTCGGCCCAACCAGTCCACACCGACCCTGTGAAGAGTAACCCACCCAGACCCATTTCCCTCTGATTAATGCACCTAACACTATGGGCAATTTAACACTGCCAATTCACCCTGACCTGCACATCCCTGAGCACTATGGGTAATTCAGCACGGCCAATTCACCCTGACCTGCACATCCCTGAGCACTATGGGTAATTCAGCACGGCCAATCCACCCTAACCTACACATCCCTGAGCACTATGGGTAACTTAGCATGGCCAATCCCCCCTAACCTGCACATCCCTGAGCACTATGGGTAATTCAGCATGGCCAATCCACCCTAACCTGCACATCACTGAGCACTATGGGTAATTCAGCATGGCCAATCCACCCTAACCTACACATCCCTGAGCACTATGGGTAATTCAGCATGGCCAATTCACCCTAACCTGCACATCTTTGGACTGAGGGGCGAAACTGGAGCACCCGGAGGAAACCCACGCAGACACGGGGAGAATGTGCAAACTCTACACAGATAGTTGCCCGAGGCTGGAATCGAACCCGGGTCCCTGGTGCTGTGAGGCAGCGGTGCTAACCACTGAGCCACTGTGCCGCCCCTATTGGGATTGGGCAACCCATTCACCAGACCTCAATATTCGTTCCTTCCACCACTCTGGAGCACACAGTCGCTGTGTCACAGAAGGAGGCCGTTCTGCGCATTACGTCCGTGCCGGCCCTCTGAGCATTTTAGCCTGACGCCAATCGCCTGACCTTTCCCCCGTCATTATTTCTGCCGAAAACGCTTATTGAAAGTCCTCTCGGATGCCTTCATTCCAGACCCGAACTGCTCACTTTACGCACGCGGAATTGTGCCCCGTCTCCGAGATGCACTGCAGTGTCCTACCAAGGCTCCTCTGACAGCACCTTCCAAAACCTGTGACCGTCACCATCTCGAAGGACAAGGGGCAGCAGGTGCGTGGGAACACCACCCCCTCCGACCTCCTCTCCCGGTCACTCACCATCCCGACTTGGAATTATGGTGCCGTGCCCTGACGGTGGCTGGGTTAAAGCCTCGGGCCTTCCCAACAGCCCAGTGGGTGCCCGCACACTGCGGTGGCTCAAGACGGCAAGTCACCACCAGCACCTTCTCCAGGACAGTTCGGGGTTGGGCATTAAATGATGGTCTTTTCATTGAGATCTGCAATCGAAGAGTGATGACCAAAAATATGTGGCTGAACCTTAAACATGGGCTGAACAGCACCAGGGCAAACTGCAGCCAAAGACAGAATTGTCCCGATGTTCCAATCAAATGAAAAGCAGGAAATATTCTTGGATTTTACAGCAGCGGACTGTTTATTGAAGGTGCGCATTGGATGACGGATTTAAACTCTTCCGGTTGGGAAAACGGCGCGCACAATTGCAAGTTGGTCATCATTCATTGGTGGTCCCTTGCAGACGAGGTGGACTCTCGGGGTGGGGTTAGGTGGGAGGGAGTCCGTAGGCGCACAGACCAGTGGGGCTCCCGCAGACCCTCTACACTTGGGGCAGTGTCTCGATGCTGGCGACGTTGGCCTGGTCCAGAATGCCGGTGTTGGTGCGTCCGTCGCGTCGGTGGGGGCGGCCCCAGCACCTCCTCGGGGTTGTCTGCTGTCGACAGTCTGGGTCTCGGCGCCGTACACGAGGGCTCTGTAAACCATGAGCTTGGCGTCGGAGCTGACGTTGTCTTCAAACACCCCTGAGCTGCGAAAGAACTTCAGAAATGGGAGCAGCGGAAGGCCATTTGGCCACGTAAGCCTGTAAGGTCGTGGCTGGTCTTAATGTGGACTCAGCTCCACTTCCCCGCCCGCTCACCATAACCCTTAGTCCCTTCACTGTTCAAAAATCCATCTGTGCCTTGAAAACATTCAACGAGATAGCCTCAACTGCTTCACTGGGAAGGGAATACCACCGAGTCACAATCCTTGGGGTGGTTTAGCACCATCTAACTCTGCTCCCCCCTTATTTTGAGGCTATTCTCCTGAGCTCTAGTCTCAGTGGGAACAGCCTTCCTGCTTCTATCTTGTCTATTCCTGTCAATATTTTATATGTTTCGAGAAAGCCCCCCCCAACCACCTAATTTTTCCAAATTCCAAATGTGTCCAGTCCCAGTCTACTTCATCTCTCCTCAGAAGCCAAGCCCCTCAACTCCGGAATCAACCTCGTGAACCTCCTCTGCACCCCCTCCAGTGCCAGTACGTCCTTCCTCAAGTAAGGAGACCTCTGAAATAAATAAGGAAGTGCTGGAGAAAGTCAGCAGGTCGAGCAGTGGACTGCCAGAGAATGGATGCATCAGCCTCGAAAGGTGGACTCGGACGTGTCAGCTGAGTTTCTCCAGCTGTTTCTGTTGTCCACTACCCTCCCGTAGGTCCGTCTGCCCTCTGTCTCTCTGGGACGGCCAAAGACCCGAAAGCCTGGCGGAAAATGCACTTCCTGGGGATGGGAGAGCTGCGGTCAATGGCTGACCCCCTTGTCATTTTAAGCAACTTTATAGCAAGTGAGGGAAGAATTCGTCGAGTCCCAAGCAAGGGGGAGGCAGTGAGAGCCATCAAAGATGTGAAGGAATCGTGAGGTAAATCGGATTAGGTAAATTATATCTCAGCCATTTAATGTGTTAGAGCTGACTGCCTGATCAGGCATAACTGTATCTGATACGGCATTGGAAAATAAAGGGTTCAAAAGGAAGTGGTGTTCTTGTCACATTACTGGTCATAATCGGTGCAGAAAGCCCTGTATTTGTTTCCCTTTCCCATTCAGAGAATAATTTATTTTCTACATTCCATTTCTATATCACACGCTTCCTGCTCACTGTGGCGCCACAATGTTGACATTGTGTTCCACCATTATCGTTACTTCCCAGAACCTTCAACTGGTGAACTTCCCCATCAGCCTCATTGTTTCCCTCCTCTTAAAAACCCAACACATTACTGTGTAATTATGAGAGTTGTAGGGCTGTAAAGCAAGGAAACAGACCCTTCGGTCCAAATCTTGAATTAATCTAGTCCCATTTGCCAGCACTTGACTCATATCCCCATCCAGATACCTTTTAACTGTTGTAATTGTACCAGTCTCCACCACTTCCTCAGGCAGCTCACTCCACACACACACACACACACACACACCACCCTCTGTGTGAAAAGATTGCCCCTCAGGTCCCTTTTAAATCTTTCCCCTCTCTCACCTTAAACCTATGTTCTGGACTCCCCTACCCTAGGAGAAGAGAAATTCGTCTAGATTAGATTACATTACAGTGTAGAAACAGGCCTTCGGCCCAACAAGTCCACACCGACCCGCCGAAGCGAAACCCACCCATGCCCCTACATTTACCCCTTACCTAACACTACGGGCAATTTAGCATGGCCAATTCACCTGACCCTGCACATCTTTTTGGACTGTGGGAGGAAACCGGAGCACCCGGAGGAAACCCACGCAGACACGGGGAGAACGTGCAAACTCCACACAGTCAGTCGCCTGAGGCGGGAATTGAACCCGGGTCCGCTGTGAGGCAGCAGTGCTAACCACTGTGCCACCGTGCCGTCTATTCACCCTATCCATGCCCCCCCCCTCATTATTTCATAAACCTCGATAAGGTCACCCCTCCCTCAGCCTCCGACGCTCCAGGG
This sequence comes from Chiloscyllium plagiosum, assembly GCF_004010195.1. Taxonomy (NCBI): domain Eukaryota; kingdom Metazoa; phylum Chordata; class Chondrichthyes; order Orectolobiformes; family Hemiscylliidae; genus Chiloscyllium; species Chiloscyllium plagiosum. Next base: position 16,636,244 of record NC_057751.1, on the reverse strand, counting down.
AAAACAGCTCCACCTTCTGTGTGAAAACGTTGCTCTTTAGGTCCCTTTTATATCTTTCCCCTCTCACCCTAAACCTATGCCCCTCTAGTTCTGGACTCCCCCACCCCAGGGAAAAGACCTTCTCTTTTTACCCGATCCATGCCCCCCCCTCATGATTTCATAAACGTCTATCAGGTCACCCCCCTCAGCCTCCGACGCTCCAGGGAAAACAGCCCCAGCCTATCCAGCCTCTCCCTGGCATCCCAGAATCGGTGCTGGGTGCTCCCACAAACCACTCTCGGCGTGGACCGATAGGGACACACTCCGCTGCATGGGTCCAGGTGGTTGGCCATCGGTGACTCTTCCTTCTGCCAGGAATGCTCCCACCGATTCTCCAATCGGGAATGCCTTTTTCCGGCCTTGGTACCGTTGTTTATTTATATGACGCTTTCTCTAATACATAGGTGACAGTGAGAGCTAATTTCCCTTTCGAGACTTGGGAATTGTTAACTGAGGCAAGATGCCAGTTATGAGAAGAAGGGCTCATGCCCGAAACGTCGATTCTCCTGTTCCTTGGATGCTGCCTGACCTGCTGCGCTTTTCCAGCAACACATTCTCAGCTCTCATCTCCAGCATCTGCAGACCTCATTTTCTCCTCAAAGATGCCAGTTATCTCTGGGGCAATGTCCAACTGCCCCCTACTTTTATACCCATGATGACACATCAATTTCTCAAAATACAATTGATCCTACCTTGTCAAAACATCAGACTTAAAACCTATTGTCTTGATTAAAAACTACAGCTTGGCCATTCGATACAAAACATTTCAATTCTCTGTGTAAAGGCCGCTGTTCAGACATCCATTCTTAAATCTAATCTCGAAGCGCAGAAAAAAAACCCACCGTCTTCTAAAGGGACCACGCGATGCTTTCCCCCATTTTACACACACCAGCTTCGCAACACCGGGAATAGTCAACTCCTCCTGAGGGCTGTGCGCACAATCTCCACAGACAGGAGAACAGGATGACTTCTACTCAATGCGCCATTGCTTACTCGCTCCCGCGGAGACTGTCTGTCGTGAGTAAACCTCTCAGTGGGCAAGAGGCAGATGGGGGGAGATAGGCAGGTCATGTCGTCAAGATGAAGGTCATCATGCGTGATTGTGGGTTCACCCGTAGTGCATTCCTGGAATCGTGGCTGACTTCCCAGCTGAGTAGGAATCATTGATCTCCGGCCAACAGAGTGGATGGCCCATGTCCCCCTCCAAACATTTCTTATTCATGTACTTTGAAGTGTTGCTGGGACCGCACTTCCAGCAACGACTCGATCTCCTCAATTTTGACACACTTTCCCCTCACTGCCTTGATTTCCCTTGCCCTTGTCATCGCTGAAGATAATCGAGGAGAGGGGAGGGGGAAGGGGGTGGGGGAGAACCTTGATCGCCACGTAGGGCTCGCTCCTGGGATCCCAGACCAGCGAAAACCCTGATCCAGGCGCCAACCATTGCCAGGCCTCGGCCTACCCCTCGGTCTGTGCGCGCCGGGCATCGGGAACTCGCTGAGAGTCCTGGGTCAGGACCCCAGCCATTGCCTGGCACAGGATGTCGAGCCGACTGCCCGATTCAATACGCTGCTGCTCCTCTCCGGGAGAAAAAAAAGAAGGAAGACAAAGAGCAGACGGAGTGGACAAGCCAATCGGCCACCATTTTGTGCAAGTTATGAATTATATTGTTTCTTTCATTCCTCTAACGAATGAATTCCTTTCACCCTTTCTGATAACTGTGGATGATATCGTTAGCCCTCTTCGTTTCCTGCCGGCTTCCCCTGGTATTTTGAACCAGGAACGGCCTTGCGCCTTTTGCTGGACCCCATTAACCATCATGCACTGGGCTGCGTCAGGCTAGTGTGCCACACTTCAGCTATCCACTCACAGCAAATTGACACTGGAGGAAGCTGATGGGTTCACATTGTTTGTTGTAATCTCACGGATAGCATTGTCACTGTGGGGAGTTACCTGACAAGCTCTGAATAAACAAACATTTTGCGAGTCAACTTCCTTTCTGCGGCGGAAATGTATTTTCAGAAAAGGCAGGAATCCGAGCGAGGAAGGTCTGGGTATTTCTGTCTCTCACTCAGTCAATAACTCTAAATAGCAGCGTTTATAATGTGGAAAACATCCTGTCGGTCTGGATTCCCATTCTTCCGTACTGCACGCGCAGAAGTTGCAGAACACAAACTGCCTGAAACCTCACTCAAGGGACCGTTTCCAAGGGATGCACTCAGAAAACAGGCTGACTTAAACTGGTGAGGCATCTCTGCTAAACCTAGACAGTGAGGACAATTCATGACATTGCTCTCCGGCATCTGAGAAGGGTTGCTGAGGTTACTTAAGTTTCAAAATGTACTTTATTCATTAAAAATCTTTTTGTCACAAATGCAGTTTGGTTCTGTACAGTTGCACATCGAGTAAATGAAGAAAATATCTATGTAAAAAAAACCAAAGAGCTCTCTTACACATACAATACTAATATTTGAGGTACTGGGCAGGTCCAAGAACTGAACAGACCCCCATTGACCTTCAGCAGGATGACCTCGGGCAGTGGTCTTTCCCCACCGTGCCTTGGCGGCAGCTGTCCAATCTTTGCTGTGTCGTGTGGCACGCAGTCCTAGGCCTTGGGATGTGCCAGTCTGCAACTTTCAGATGGGGTCAACTCCTATGGGCAGACCAGAGAGCGTCTTTCATGGTCCTCCAGGCGCGGTCGACGTTTGTCTCGGTGTGGGTCCTGGGGAACAGCCCATAGAGCACAGAGTCGGGGAGCTGCTCAGGATGAACATCGACCAAAGCTGTTGCGTCTCTCTCCAGACTTCCTTTGCGAAGGCACACTCCCACAGCAGGAGATGTGTGACAGTCTCTAAGCCCCACACTCCTCTGCCCTCCCACAGCCGCTACAAGGGCAGTGTGCGGTGCCGCAGACTGACAGGGCATACATGAAGGATCTCGCGGGCAGTGCCCTGCGCAGCACCAGCCAAGCGCTGTCTCGGTGCTTGTTGGAAAGTTCTGGTGTTGAGGCCTTTTTGCCAAATGACTGGGGTAGTGAGTCCGACGAGAACCCGGGCTGAAATCTGCTGGTTTGTGGGTGGGTCAGTGGTTAGCGCTGCTGCCTCGCAGCGCTAGGGAACCGGGTTCGATTCCAGCCTCGGGCGACTGACTGTGTGGAGTTTGCACATTCTCCCCCGTGTCTGCGTGGGTTTCCTCCGGGTGCTCTGCTTTCCTCCCACAGTCCAAAGATGTGCAGGTCAGGGTGGACTGGCTGTGCTAAATTGCCCATATTCTAGATTAGAGTGGTGCTGGAAAAGCACAGAAGTTCAGACAGCATCTGAGGAGGGTAAATTGCCCATTGTGCTAGGTGCATTAGTTAGGGATGAATGGGTCTGGGTGGGTTACTCTTCAGAGGGTTGGTGTGGACTTGTTGGGCCGAAGGACCTGTTTCCACACTGTAGGGAATCTAATCTAATGATGAACAGAATGAGATCTTCCTGCACTCACCTTTTGATGGGGAGCAGGTTTAAAATTTGTCACTTCATAGGGCAGAACTTGTTCTGATCAGCAGGTTTGCAGGTGACACGAAGGTTGGTGGGGTGGCAGATACTGAGAGGGGACTGTCCGAGAATACAGCAGAATGTAGATAGATTGGAGAGTTGGGCGAGAAATGGCAGATGGAAACCATTCCGGGCAAGTGTGAGGTGATGCATTTTGGGAAGATCCAATTCTAGAGCGAATTGTATGGTAAATGGAAAAGCCCTGGGGAAAATTGATGTGCAGGGAAGAGCTGGGTGTTCAGGTCCATTACACCCTGAAGGTGGCAAAGCAGGTCAATAGAGTGTCCGGGCAAATGTGAGGTGATGCATTTTGGGAAGATCCAATTCTAGAGCGAACTGTATGGTAAATGGAAAGCCCTGGGGAAAATTGATGTGCAGAGAAGAGCTGGGTGTTCAGGTCCATTACACCCTGAAGGTGGCAAAGCAGGTCAATAGAGTGGTCAAGAAGGCATAATACGGCCTGCTTTCCTTCATCGGACGGGCGATTTAGTACAAGAGTTGGCAGGTCATGTTACCGTTGTATAAGACTTTGGTTCGGCCACATTTGGGAATACCGCGTACAGTTCTGGTCGCCACATTACCAAAAGGATGTGGACGCTTTGGAGAGGATGCAGGGGAGGTTCACCAGGATGCTGCCCTGGTATGGAGGGCGCTAGCTATGAAGAGAGGTTGAGGAGATTAGGATTATTTTCATTAGAATGACGGAGGTTAAGGGGGGGACCTGATTGAGGTCTACAAAATCATGAGAGGTACAGACAGGGTGGATAGCAAGAGGCTTTTCCCCAGAGTTGGGGGAGGACTCAATTACTAGGGGTCACGAGTTCAAGGTGAGAGGGGAAAGGTTTAAGAGAGATATTGTGTGGAAAGTTCGTTATGCAGAGGGTGGTGGGTGCCTGGAATACGTTGCCAGTGGAGGGTGGTAGAAGCGGGCACGATAGCGTCATTGAAGATGTATCCAGAGTGGGCAGGCAGCAGAGGGATATAGACCCTTAGAGAATAGGGTTTTCGATGGAGGATCTGGATCGGCACAGGAGGGCCGAAAGGCCTGTGCTGGAACGTTCTTTGTCCTTTGGATATTGCTGAAGAGAGTGAGGTGGCTTCCTGAAGCTTCTCATCTTGTATTCGTCAGGACCAATGCAAGAATGCCAAATCTCAAACCATCACGACAAGTTCGACTACAGGAGGAAAGGGAGCTGACTGGTTGCCAATCCGACTCCGACCATCCCGGCATTGCTATGGAAATTGCCGTGGGAAACTAAGGGCTCTCTAAACTCCTGAGCGACTCCACACAGTGCTGCAAATGCTGTTTGCACTCCTTTTCTTTGCAGGGAATGGATCCCTGTGTATAACTGTGATTGGGCAGCTCTTGCTGAACAATAATGCATACACTAATAGTGACACCAACGATGAGTTTCAAATAACCAGCTGGGCTCACAATGTAACTCATTAAAGCTATGTACGTTCACGCACAGGGGCCGTTGTACGGAATTAACGGGAATATCTTCAAGCCTTGTTCTTCTGCAGTAAAATTCGTCGGACACACGGGAAACCTACCCCACTGCTTTCTCCATGGCAACGTCTCCGCCAATCAGAGTCAAGCTAGACCTTAGGGCGGCATGGTGGCTCAGTGGTTAGCACCGCTGCCTCACAGCGCCAGGGACCCGGGTTCGATTCCCACCTCGGGGCGACTGTCTGTGTGGAGTTTGCACATTCTCCCCGCGTCTGCTAAATTGCCTATAGTGTTAGGCCCATTTGTCAGGGGGTAAATATAGGGTAGGGGAACGGGTCTGGGTGGGTTACTCTTCGGAGGGATGGTGTGGACTTGTTGGGCCAAATGGCCTGTTTCCATACCGGACAGAACCCAATCTAATCTAAAACTGCCAACTAATCAGCAGTTTTTTCTCCTACAGTATAAATGATTGTGACAATTTGGCAAAGAGAACTAGAGGGGTGGGCCTCGGTGCCTTTAGTTATGGTCTGGAATCACTGTTTGAAATAGAAACAGATTAGATTAGATTCCCTATAGTGTGGAAACAGGCCCTTGGGCCCAACTAGTCCACACCGACCTTCCAAAGAGTAACCCACCCAGACCCATTTCCCTCTGACTAATGCACCTAACACTACGGGCAATTTAGCACAGCCAATCCACCCTAACCTGCACATCTTTGGATTGTGGGAGAATGTGCAAACTCTACACAGACAGTCGCCCGAGGCTAGAAGCCAACCTGGGACCCTGGCACTGTGAGGCAGCAGTGCTAACCACTGAGCCACTGTATTCAACAATAACTTTTGAAGGAAATTGTGGAAATACTCGAGGGGGAGAAAGATTACAAAAGCTGTTGGGCTAACAGTGCAGCTTGTTGAAATGCCCTGCCATTGAGCTGGCACAAACATGATGGGCTGAATGGCCTGGGGGTAGGAGTGGTGGGGGTGGGAGGTTTATATGCTAGATTATTGCATTTGTCCAAGAATCTAAGAAAAGGCATGATTGTGCCTCGAAGTCATACCACAATCAGGAACCAAGAGAGTCAGGAATTTGAGGAAGGGAGGGAAAAAGTGGTTTAGATTTTTAGTCTCTCGCTCACTTCAGACATGATTAATGACAACTAGAAAACTCAGCACGTGCATTCCCGAAAGAGGAAGTGTTCTAGCTGAATTGAGTTACGTTGTTACTGGGTCACTTCCTGAAAATGACTGATCTCAAATCAAATTAGGAAACTCTATATTTTTGGCAATCTGTGTGTTGTAGGTCACAGTTCACCCTCTAATTTTGTTCCTCGGTTTTCTCCGTGTCAATTATATTGCCATTTGCCATGCCAAACCCGTGGGATGGTGGCTCAGTGGTTAGCACTGCCGCCTCACGGTGCCAGGGCCCCGGGTTCGATCCCACCCTCCTCTGTGTGGAGTTTGCACATTCTCCCCGCGTCTGCGTGGGTTTCCTCTGGACGCTCCGGTCTCCTCCCACAATCCGGGGACGTGCAGGTTTAGGTGGATCGGTCATGCCAAACTGTGGTGTCCAGGGATGTGTACGGCTAGGTGGATTGGCCATGGGCCACGCGGGGTGGGTGGGCTGCTTTTCGGAGGGCTGGTGTGGATTTGATGGCCTGTAGGGGTGCAAAACTGTGGATCTGCGCACGATCTCCTGATCCTCAGGAAGAATGTCGTGGCCTCCAGAGAGTCAATGCTCGTAACCTATGCTCACATTTCAGGCCTGCGCTGAGGGAATGCTGCTCCACTGAAGGTGCTGCCTTTCAGCGGCTGACATAAATTTGAAGCTTGTCTACTGATTTAAAAGCTCCCACCATTGCCATAAGGACTCGAGACTATTCATAGGAAGGGGAATAGGCCATTTGGCCCCTCGAGCCTGTTCTGTCATTCTACAGGATTGTGGCCGATCTGACATTCCTCACATCCGCGATCCTGCGTTTTCTTTTCCCCCATAACCCTTGATTCCCCGAAGAAATCGGGAATCTATCGATCTCAGCCTTAAGTGTAGACGAGGACTCTGCCCTCACAGCTCTCTGAGGTTATGAGTTCCAAAGACTCGCAGCCCTCTGAGGGATGACACTCCCCCTCATCTGAGTCTTCGATTGGCACCCCCTTTATTCTCAGACTGTGCCGTCGGGTCCCAGACTCTCTCATGAGGGGGAAACATCTTCTCAGCATTGACCCTGTTTCAGTGAGATTGCCTATCATTCTTCCAAGCTCCAGTGAGTACAGTCCCAACCTATTTCAGCTTTGCTTGTTAGACAATCCCTTCATCACGGGGGGCATCCTCGTGAACCTGCTCTGAGCTGCCTCCAATGAAATGACCTCTTCCCTTAAATAAAGGGAACTGAAACTATTCGTGGTGTTCCAGATGTGGCTTCTCCAGCACCCTGTCCAACTGCAGTAAGACTCCCTCCTCTTATACTCCAACTCTGACCAAAGTTGATCTCTCACCCAATATCATTGGAACAGCAGATTGCTGCTTCATTATCCCATCACCGAGATGCTATTTTGCAGGGACAGTCCCATAAACTTCATTAATAGGGGCGTGCAGCAGAAATGCAAGGAGGCTACGCTGAGCTTATTTGAGGCAATTGTTCGACCTCAGTTGGAATATTGTGTCCCAGTTCTGGACGTCGCACTATAAGAAAGATGTGAACACATTGTTGAGGGCGCTGGAGCATTTCAAGAATGTTTTCAGGACTCACAAACATCAGTTATGAGGACAGATGCGACTGCTCTTTGGTTTGATTTATTGTGGTCACGTGTGCCGAAGTACGGTGAAAGGTTTTGTTTCGTGAGCAGGACAGGCAGATCATAGCAAACGAGGACATACAGGTCGTAAGGCGCTTAGACAGAGCGAGGTATACAAGGTCACAGCTGTACAAGAGGTCTCCAAAGCAGGATCAATATTATTTGAAGTTGGAGAGGTCTACTCATCAGTCTATTAGAGTCATAGAGTTATGGAGATGTACAGCACGGAAACAGACCCTTCAGTCCAACCCGTCCATGCCCACCCAGAGATCCCAACCCAATCTAGTCCCACCTGCCAGCACCCGGCCTATATCCCTCCAAACCCTTCCTATTCATATACCCATCCAAATGCCTCTTAAATGTTGCAATTGTATCAGCCTCCACCACTTCCTCTGGCAGCTCATTCCATACACGTACCACCCTCTGCGTGAAAAAGTTGCCCCTTAGGTCTCTTTTATATCTTTCCCCTCTCACCCTAAACCTATGCCCCTCTAGTTTTGGACTCCCCGACCCCAGGGAAAAGACATTGCCTATTTACCCTATCCATGCCCCCTCATACTTTTGTAAACGTCTCAGGACCAGATTGGGTTGGGATATCTGGGTTGGCATGGACGGGTTGGACTCCCCTCTCACCCTAAACCTATGCCCCTCTAGTTTTGGACTCCCCGACCCCAGGGAAAAGACATTGCCTATTTACCCTATCCATGCCCCTCATACTTTTGTAAACCTCTCAGGACTAGATTGGGTTGGGATATCTGGGTTGGCATGGACGGGTTGGACCGAAGGGTCTGTTTCCGTGCTGTATAGCTCTATGACACTATGATGGAAGAGGTTGGAAGAGAGCATTACCGGGGTGGGAGGGATCTTTGATGATGTTGGCAGCCTTCCCGTGGCAACGGGATGTGTAGTTGGTGCCCATGGACGGGAGGTCGGCTGTGTAGACAGGTTTCTGTAGTCCTGGGCACAGCAGTTAGTGCACCGAGCCCTGAGGGACCCAGATCAAATGCTTTCTCTGGTGCATCTGTAAAGGTTGGTGTGGATCCGTACGGACTTGCCAAATTTCCCAAGAGAAAGAAGAGGCGCTCTTTTAGAGATTCCCTATAGTGTGAAAATAGGCCCTTCAGCCCAACCAGTCCACACCGACCCTCCGAAGAGCAATCTACCCAGACCTATTTCCCTCTGACTCATGCACCTAACACTATGGGTAATTTAGCATGGCCAATTCACCCTAACCTGCACATCCCTGAACACTATGGGTAATTTAGCATGGCCAATTCAACCTAACCTGCACATCCCTGAACACTATGGGTAATTTAGCATGGCCAATCCACCCTAACCTGCACATCCCTGAACACGATGGGTAATTTAGCACAGCCAATCC
>NC_057751.1:16622646-16626456 GCF_004010195.1 Chiloscyllium plagiosum | reverse complement strand
TAACCTGCACATCCCTGAACACTCTGGGTAATTTAGCATGGCCAATCCACCCTAACCTGCACATCCCTGAGCACTATGGGTAATTTAGCATGGCCAATCCACCCTAACCTACACAACCTCCAAATCCTTGCAGGATGTCCCATGAATGCCTTTTTCTCTATCTGACCTTTTTCCTGATAATCCCACATTTTTTTTAGATTAGATTACTTACAGTGTGGAAACAGGCCCTTCGGCCCAACACGTCCACACTGACCTGCAGCCCACCCAGACCCATTCCCCTTCACCGAACACTACGGGCAATTTAGCCTGGCCAATTCACCCCAACCTGTGGGAGGAAACCAGAGCACCCGGAGGAAACCCACGCAGACACGGGGAGAATGTGCAAATTCCACATAGACAGTCGCCTGAGGCGGGAATTGAACCTGAGTCTCTGGAGCTGTGAAGCAGCAGTGCTAACCGCTGAGCCACCGTGCTGCCTGTGCTGACTGGGTTCCCACAGCGTGTGCACCCCTCCATTCTCCTGAGTGCAAATGCCTCCATCTCAAGCCCAGGGCAGCAGCAGCAGCAGCCATGAGACACGCTGGTCTGCCCGCCTCACTTGCTTCTCACCGGAGAGTTGCGAGTGCCAGCCATGGGCCTCCTGAGGCAGCTAGGAAGGAGAGGGTAGGATGCAGTTCGATTCGCAACCTCCAGCGATCCCTTCGAAGACATCAGTTTCAGCTGGCCACATGGCTCATGAAACAGTGAGTGGGTGACACTGGCTAGGCTGTCAGTAAAGGCGGTGTTCGTTAATAGACCACGGGGGCAGAGGTTCGGCCATTTGGCCCATTGATTCGGCCCCGCCATTTACTTATGGCTGATACGTTTCTCAACCCCATTCTGCTGCTTTCTCCCCTCGACAATCAAGAACCTATCGATCTCTGTTTTAAATATACTCAATGACCTGGCCTCCACAGCCTTCTGTGGTCATGAATTCCACAGATTCGGGGCATGTACGGTTCAGTTCCTTTTGATGACACTCGTTGGGGAACGAAACAGTTCGCGGCTTTCAGTGGCAATTAATCTCCCCATCCCCTCCCCCCCCATCCCCACCCACCTCTGTACTTGCTATCTGTCTAATGCGTTACTTCACAAGAAAGACCTGCCGCGTTTCAAAATTGACTGTCTTCGAAAATTGTCTGAGGTTAACTTGACTGTTTCTAAAATTCACTGGCTCGTTTCATTTATTCACTCGAATTTTTCTGCCCTTGTGACCCGATGACAGTGACTCCTTTCAACGTACTCCTTTCTGTTGCATCATTCAAGTGAGTCTGAGAGCAAGTGACTCCCTTGCCCCGTGGAGGTTCAAACAGCTGATGTGCTTTTGTGCAAAGGGGAAAATCAGAGGGGTAAGGGAGATGCCATGTTTTAGATCCTGTTTACGTCCATGCACGCGGTTCTGGTCCTCCAATGTAGAAAGGATATTATTAAACTAGAAAGGGGTGCAGAAACGTGGGTGGCACGGTGGCACAGTGGTTAGCACTGCTGCCTCACAGCACCAGAGACCCGGGTTCAATTCCCCCTCAGGTGACTGTCTGTGTGGAGTTTGCATGTTCTCCCCGTGTCTGCGTGGGTTTCCTCCGGGTGCCCCGGTTTCCTCCCACCATCCAAAGCTGTGCAGGTCAGGTGAATTGGCCATACTAAATTGCCTGTAGTGTTAGGTAAGGGGTAAATGTAGGGGTATGGGTGGGTTTCGCTTCGGCGGGTCGGTGTGGACTTGTTGGGCCGAAGGGCCTATTTCCACACTCTAAGTAATCTAATCAAAAAAAAGGTTTACGAGGGTGCTGGAAGGCTTGATTTTAGAAGGAGAGATTTAGGGAACTTTCTTCCCTGGAGCATAGGAGGCTGAGGGGTGACTTATAGAAGTTCAGAAAATCATGAAGGGCATGGATATGATGGTTAGACCCGAAACGTTGACTTGTCCGCTTCCTGGTGCTGCCTGGCTTGCTGTGTTCTTCTAGCCTCCTGTTTGACCAGTTTGGATTCCAGCTTCGGCAGGCTTTAGATAAGGTAGATCGCTGTGGGAGAAAGTCCGCTACCCTGTCCACCCACAGCATGGCCACCATGAGTAGAAGGAACCGTGTCTGCCTCGGCCACAACAGAAACTACCCAGAGTGCCTCAGCCTTGACCAAACTGGCTAACTAAGACACTAGGCAGCAAACAGGAGATGACTCAAGCACTTCCAGAATGAGGAATAGGCTTCCCGAGAGAGCCTGACAATAGACTTCCTAGTCCTCAGTAAGTACAACCTCTCCCGAAGCCCTAAATGCAGCCTCACTCCTCACACAAGCTGGAACTTTACAAAGGATGCTCAGACTGAAAGGCACCTCGCTGGTGGACTAACCACAATGGAAACCCATTGATGTCAGGTTGAGTAACATGAGCACCTACTCTCACAGAGGATCGGAATCTCCTGATGCATGCACGGACTGATTGCTGCTATCGGACTGCTGACTGTCCTCCCATTGATTGTGTTTTACTCTTGAGTATTCTGTAATTCACACCATATTACTGTACCCCGATAAAACTGCCTGTGCCCGCTGATCGAGGGAGAGAACTCCTGGTCTATCTGCACAGACTGTAGTGTTTTGTGCACCGGATCATCAACGCCACACTCACAGGAATCCGATTCACTAGAGAGGAAGAAAAGGACAACCAACTCCCATTCCTAGACGTGATGGTACAGAGAACACTGAACGGAGAATTCACCACAAAAGGTATATAGGAAAGCCACTCACACAGACCAAGTCCTCAACTACGAAAGCAACTACCCCAATACACACAAAAGAAGTTGCATCAAGACACTGTTCAAAAGGGCCACAACACACTGCAGTACACCAGAACTGCAAAAAGAGGAAGAAGAACACCTATACAATGTATTCGCCAAAAACGGATACCCCCACAATTTCACCAACAGATGCCTAAGGGAAAGACAACGGAATGAGGACTTGCCACAACCCAAAGGACTAGCCACACTACCATACATCAAGAGCATTTCCGAACTGACAGCCAGACTACTGCGACCACTAGGACTCATAACAGCACACAAACCAACAGCCACTCTCAGACAACAACTCACCAGGACAAAGGACCCGATACCCAGCATGAGCATGAGCCCAGCATGAGTGGGCGGCACAGTGGCACAGTGGTTAGCACTGCTGCCTCACAGCGCCAGAGACCTGGGTTCAATTCCCGCCTCAGGCGACTCTCTGTATGGAGTTTGCACGTTCTCCCCGTGACTGCGTGGGTTTCCTCCGGGTGCTCCGGTTTCCTCCCACAGTCCAAAGATGTGCAGGGTCAGGTGAATTGGCCATACTAAATTGCCCGTAGTGTTAGGTAAAGTGTAGGGGAATGGGTCTGGGTGGGTTGCGCTTCGGCGGGTCGGTGTGGACTTGTTGGGCCGAAGGGCCTGTTTCCACACTGTAAGTAATCTAATCTAATCTAAAACCAATGTAGTGTACAAAAACATAGACCCATTGTTGCAAATGCCAGACATCTTGCATGCATTGCCAAAAACATTCTCCTGCGCTGAAAATGTGTTGCTGGAAAAGAGCAGGTCAGGCAGCATCCAGGGAACAGGAAAATCGACGTTTCGGGCATAAGCCCTTCTTCAGGAATGAGGAAAGTGTGTCCAGCAGGCTAAGATAAAAGGTAGGGAGGAGGGACTTGGGGGAGGGGTGTTGGAAATGCAATAGGTGGAAGGAGGTCAAGGTGAGGGTGATAGGCTGGAGTGGGGTGGGGGCAGAGAGGTCAGGAAGAAGATTGCAGGT
>NC_057751.1:16612914-16619381 GCF_004010195.1 Chiloscyllium plagiosum | reverse complement strand
ACACACACATTCTTATTCTCTCACACACCTACTCACTCTCACAGGCTTATACCCCATCACATTCACACACGTACTTTACCAAGCTTGCACACACTCTCTCGTATGCACTCATACTCACACACTCACTCTGTTCCTCTCTCCTGCACGCACACACACACACATATACGTTTATGGGGTGAATTTATATTTGCAGAATTATCTTTGGACATACATTCTATTTTGCTCAAACAGTGCATAAACTACAGGCAGTCAATCCAAGGAATATCTTCTAATTCCACTTTGGAAGTGGAACCAGTCTGACTCAAGATTGGGATACAGACAGACTCTAACCTCACACCTTTAATGCATTGTCTGAGCTGAGATGGCACCCTTTCTTATAAAACCTGAAGTTATCTTGAGAATGTGATTTAAAGGAAGTTCTGGGGTTTACATCTTAAAGAACTGAAACTAGCAAACCCATTCTAAAAGATGCAAGACTTAATTTAGGTTTGTTTAATGTACCGTTTCAGCTTGCATGACCCTGTGATCTTTTGCTATAAATTCTGTGTCTTCTGATGCTGCTCCACAACCACCTGATGAAGGAGCGTCGCTCCGAAAGCTAGTGCTTCCAAATAAACCTGTTGGACCTAACCTGGTGTTGGGTGATTTTTAACTTTGTCCACCCCAATCCAACACCGGCTCCTCCAAATCATGTAAACCTCTAAGAATTAGGTTATCTAAATGGGAATTTTCAGGAAACAACTTGTCTTCCAGTAAATGATCACGCAACTAGATCGTCGAAGGAGTAAACAATAGGCATAAAGCTTTAACAGAAGTTAATTACAGGGCATGGCTCTGTGTTCGGGGAGTTTTTGAATTAACTCCTGTCAACAAGTCACCCTTTATGTACATGTGCTTTGTACATGAGACTGATCCAGCTCCCTCAGAGCCAGCTCTCAGAGTGAACAGAACCTCTCACACTCCTGTTCATACCTGTCAGCCAGGGTTCCCTGAACGGAGCAGGTTAACAGACCCAATTGGGGAACTCATATTCTGTGAGGTCCACCCAGCTGACCTCGTTCTGGTTTTGGGTTTTGGATGAATCTACCTCCATCTCTCTGAAGCAAAGCGCAGTTGAAATTTTCCACGCTGGTTGAAACAGTGTATAACTCTGGCTAACTGAGGGATTGCTATCAGTGAGCTGAGCTCCTCCGCATCGTCAAGCAGAGAGGAAGGAGATGGCGGGGGCGGGAGACAGAAAGGGAACACAGAACAGTACAGCACAGTCCAGGCCCTTCGGCCCTCGATAGTATGCCGACCTTTATTCCTACTCTAAGATCAAACTAACCTACATACCCTTCATTGTACCCTCCATGTAGATGGAAAGTTCAAGGCCTATAGAATATGAGAACCAAGACAATTCTGACCCTGGGCTTGACATGCTGGAGACATCTGTGTTGAATGCACCAGTGCAATGAAGATTGACTAATAACTTCCAAAGTGCATTCTTCAACTTATCAGAGTAGACTTGCTAACCAAACAGCATTCTTGCGCCCCACAGCGTGAAAGGGATTTTCCCTTTAAACTGGGCAAGGATGAAAAATCGATAAAACGTGTCTTTTCTCAGCAATACTTGGGTTCCACATCTCCACATGACGAACTTCTTTATACAGAGGGCGATAAATTCGAATCATAAGAACGTACACAGGAATAGGCCATTTAGCTTCTTAACAGGAGCGCCGACGGTCTAACTGTGGCCGAGAGCCTACTCTCCAGGGCTCTGACAGCTCTTAACTCCCTTGACAATCAGAACCAGGATACTGAGGCCAACAGTGGATATGGGCATGGAAGAACAGGGGGCTTGCATTCGGGAAAATGGGTCGAAGCGTTGTTGTGGGAGCTGCGCCCGGTGAAAGCCACTGCAGTTTGACTGGTTCAATTACACGATGACTCTCCCACCTCCACGTACGTTGGGGAGCCCGGAAGGCAAAGGGAGACCCTTCAGTCCCTTTAAAGCTGCCTCTCGAAGTTGACAAAAAATTAATCGCGGCCACTTCCGCACAGATGTTCGACATTTCAGAACATAATTCCAATCATGGTTTTCTGCGAACTGAACTCCAGTTCGAACTCCAGTGTTTGGGAAAATCCAGACCCGTGGGACAAGTTAACACATGCAATGGACGTGACGGAGTGAATGAAATGCGCTGGTTTAATCATTTGAAGGCTGTTGGCGTCATTTCTTTTGATAGTAAGAAGAATAGAAGGAAAGGCAAGGTTAAACCAGTTCAAACAGAAAAGCCAATATCCATATTGAGTGGTTTTCACCTACACCCACTGAGCAAAGACACAGTCAGTGAGCAATGCTAGTGTGCACAGAAAGAAAGAAACAGGAGGAGACCCTTCAGTCCCTTTAGCTAGTTAGACCATGGTTCCATTACTTAGCCATTGTCTCATATCCCTGAAATGTTCGGCACCATTCGTGGGAGAAAGATTCAGGTTTACTACCACCCGCAGTACATTCTGTTGGGACATCATGTTACAGCTGTGTAAGACATTGGTAGGCCTCTTTTGGAGTACAATTCTGGTCACCCTGCTATAGGAAGGGATGTTATTCAACTTGAAAGGGTGCAGAAAAGATTTACATGGACGTTGCCAGGGTTGAAGGATTTGAGCTATAGGGAGAGGTTGAATAGGCTGGGGCTGTTTCACCCATAGTGTTGGAGGCTGAAAGGTGACCTTATACTGGTTTATAAAATCATGAGGGACATGGATAGGATAAATAGATAACGTCTCTTCTCTGGGGTGGGGGAGTCCAGAACTAGAGGGACATAGGTTTAGGGTGAGAGGGGATAGGTATAAAAGGGACCTAAGGGGCAACTTTTTCACGCAGAGGGTGGTACGTGTATGGAATGAGCTGCCAGAGGATGTGGTGGAGGCTGGTACAATTGCAACATTTAAGAGGCATTTGGATGGGTATATGAATAGGAAGGGTTTGGAGGGAGATGGGCCGGGTGCTGGCAGGTGGGACTAGATTGGGTTGGGATATCTGGGTCAGCATGGACGGGTTGGACCGAAGGGTCTGTTTCCATGCTGTACATCTCTATGACTCGATGTGTCTACCAGGACTGGAAGACTTGAATTCTAAGGAGAGGCTGGGACTTTTTTCCTGGGGTGTAGGAGGTTGTGGAGTGACCCCGTAGAGGTTTATAAAATCATGAGGGGCATAGATTAAGGTGAATAGCAAAGGTCTTTTCCCCAGGGTAGGGGAGTCCAAAACTAGAGGGAATAGGTTTAAGGTGAAAGAGGGAAAGATTTAAAAGGGACTTGAGGCGCAACCTTTTACACAGAGGGTGGTGTATGTGTGGAATGAGCTGCCACCGGAAAGGGTACAATGACATCATTTAGAGTCATAGAGATGTGTAGCATGGAAACAGACCCTTCAGTCCAACCCGTCCGAACCTGCACTCCAAGGTCTCTTTGTTCAGCAACACTCCCTAGGACCTTACCATTAAGTGTATAAGTCCTGCTAAGATTTGCTTTCCCAAAATGCAGCACCTCGCATTTATCTAAATTAAACTCCATTTGCCACTTCTCAGCCCATTGGCCCATTTGATCAAGATCCTGTTGTAATCTAAGGTAACCCTCTTCGCTGTCCACTACACCTCCAATTTTGGTGTTATTTGCAAACTTACGAACTGTACCTCTTATGCTCGCATCCAAATCATTTATGTAAATGACAAAAGGTAGAGGACCCAGCACCGATCCTTGTGGCACTCCACTGGTCACAGGCCTCCAGTCTGAAAAACAACCCACCACCACCAATCTCTGTCTTCTACCTTTGAGCCAGTTCTGTATCCAAATGGCTAGTTCTCCCTGTACTCCATGCGCTCTAACCTTGCTAATCAGTCTAAAAAGACATTTGGACAGGCACATGGATAGGAAAGGTTTAGAGGGATATGGGACAAATGCAGGCAGCAGGGGCGAGTCCAGTTTGGGAAATCAAATCGGCATGGATGAGTTGGGCCGAATAGCCTGTTTACATGTTGCATGACTCTATGACTCACTCTACAATGGCCTCGCTCTAACCTGATCTATCCCCACTCGTTTTGAATCCTCTTTCTCCCCCCCCCCCGGGGGAAGCAGTTTTTCTACATCTATCATTGAATCCCATCACCGTTTTCAACATCTCGATCAGGTCATAGACCAATCTTCTAATTTCAGGGATATAAAAGGCAGGTACATGTAGCCTAGAGTTTAACCGTTAATGTTTTGGTTTCAGTATTAGCTGGTCATTCTATACCTTACCCACACAAGATCGTTATTTTTAGGGGAGTCAAAGGCATTATGGCAATGCCATTAGACTAGTCATTCAGAAACACAGCTAAACTAATGGCAGCAGTGGTAGCAACATATAGCATGTGCTCCTCAACCCAAGAGTCTGTTGCTTATCTAATCCATTTGCCTTTACTATTTTCTTTTCTCTATTTTCTATTTTTAATATATTTCAATTAGAGTCATACAGTCATAAAGATGTACAGCATGGAAACAGACCCTTCGGTTAAACTTGTCCATGCCGACCTGATATCCAAACCCAATCTAGTCCCATTTGTCAGCACTTGGCCCATACCCCTCTAAAGCCTTCCTATTCGCATACCAATCCAGATGCCTTTTAAATGCTGTCATTGTACCAGCCTCCACCACTTCCTCTGGCAGCTCGTTCCATACATGTGCACCATCCTCTGTATGAAAATATTGCCCCTTAGGTCCCTTTTATATCTTTCCCCTCTCACCCTAAACCTATGCCTCTCTTTTTCTGGACACCCTCACCACAGGAAAAGATCTTGTCTATTTATCCTATCCATGCCCCTCATGATTTTATAAACCTCTATAAGATCACCCCTCAGCCTCCGATGCTCCAGGGAAATCAGACAGCCTATTCGGCCCCTCCCTGTAGCTTCCATTCTCCAACCCTGGCAACATCCTTGTAAATCTTTTCTGCACCCTTTCAAGTTTCACATTCTTCTGATAATAAGGAAACCGGAATTGCATGCCATATTCCAAAAGGGGCCTAACCAATGTCCTGTACAGGTGCAACATTAACTCCCAACTCCTGTACTCAATACTCTGACCAATAAAGGAAAGCATACCAAACGCTGCCATCACTATCCTATCTATCTGCGACTCACGTTCAAGTAGAATGGATAACATCACATCCAACTTACCTTCATTTTAAATGCTTCAGCTGGGAGCTTTCCCTAAGCAGCGGTTGTTCCTGGCCATCTGAAGAGACGGTCTTTCTTGACAGGTTGGTCTCAGGCCAGCAGAGCAGTCTCTGTTGGAGCGGTTGTCCCGGTCTTTGGCTTCCAACACGAGGTTCCAAGGTCTTGGCTTGTCGTTTTATCCATGGGTCGCAGCCCGGTTGGGGGGTCAGACGGCCCAGCGTTTCTATTCAAGTGGCTATTCGAGCCAATGGTGAGGTGTCCCGGCGTTTCGGTTTTCGTCCCGTCATGTCGTTCTAGTCGTAGATCGACTTTCTTCTAGATCAGGTGTCCTTAAATGGACTCTGATGAACTTAATTTTGTAATTTATGATGTTACCACGAGTTCTGTCATTCGAGGCGCCATGTTGGGCAACTTTGAACACTCTTCATTGTATTTTTTTTCTTTTAAAACTACATATGACAATAAATTCTGAATTTGTAAAGGATCTGGGATATGTTAGCTTGCTCCCTCTCCATGTTTGCTGCCCGAACCGCTGTGATTTCCAACATTTTCTTGCTTTCAGTGGAGATTCCAACATCTGCAGTAATTTGCACCTACAATTTTAAAAGCGTTGAGTAACCAACAGCATATTATTTGTGTCTGTATATAGTGGGGGGGGTGAGGTGGTGGAGTGATGGGGAGGATGATGCTGGGTCTGGTCCAAGACCAGGCCTCCTGCGTTGCTAGGGGTAACCGTTACCGGGACAACCACCTTCAGACCGCGCCGACGGGAACCACGTCACGTGTGTAGACGCGGCCAATAGGAGCCCCGCGCGTCACACAGGCCGGACGTCAGCCCCGCCCTCCAGGCCTCTGGTTGGCTCTCCGCACGGAGCCGGCACGGTGATTGGTGCACCGACCCATCCATCAGCGGCCGGGTCGCGCGCTCGGGCGTCCCAAGGGGAGCCGGAGCCGGCCCCGCCCACTCGGAACAAGATGGCGTCGTATTTCGAGGAGCACGACTGCGAGGCGACCGATCCCGAGGAACAGTACCGGCAGAACGCGCTGCTGGAGCTCGCCAGGTACACACACGGACCACGGACACCCCCCCACCACCCCCTGCCGGCTAGTCCCGAATACACCCGGCCCAGGGTCCAGGAGACAGGACACAGCATCGGGCAAAGGGTGGGGTAGAGGACAAGGGGAAGGAGAGGGGAGAAGGGGTTGGGGACGGGAGGGGAGACGGGGGTGGGGACGGAACGGGGGTGGGGGAACGGGGGGTTGGGA
>NC_057751.1:16581301-16611791 GCF_004010195.1 Chiloscyllium plagiosum | reverse complement strand
AGTGGGGGAGGGGGGTAAAGAGGGAAGGGAAGGCAAAGGATATGGGGGGGGAAGCAGAGAGAGGAGTGTAAAGAGCAAATGTGGAGGCTGATGGACAAGGGAAAGAGAGCTGATGGAGAGTAGTGAGGCATAGGCAAAGGGAGGAAGATGGGGGAAGCGGGAGGAGAGGGGTGGGGGGGACAGTTGTCATATTGGCGCAGACGCGTCTAAATGGTCTTTCACTATGATGTACATTTGCCTTGTGGATGTGAATGATCTGTTACGCCTTCTCAGCATTTTCTGAAGCTGTTTTTGTTTGCTCTCTGAATGTAAAGAGGGGTTCCTCCTGGTATTGCTCCAGGGAGCACAGCAGATTTAGAGTCATAGAGATGTACAGCA
Source organism: Chiloscyllium plagiosum (assembly GCF_004010195.1). Lineage (NCBI taxonomy): Eukaryota > Metazoa > Chordata > Chondrichthyes > Orectolobiformes > Hemiscylliidae > Chiloscyllium > Chiloscyllium plagiosum. The sequence continues at coordinate 16,611,413 of NC_057751.1, read as the reverse complement.
CGGAAACAGACCTTTCCGTCCAACTCGCTCATGCCCACCCAGATATCCTAAATTAATCTCGTCCATTTGCCAGCACTTGGCCCATATCCCTCCAAACCCTTCCTATTCATATACCCATCCAGATGCGTTGTCATTGTACCAGCCTCCACCACTTCCTCTGGCAGCTCATTCCATACATGTACCACCCTCTGAGTTTAAAAGTTGCCTCTTAGGTCTCTTTTATCTCTTTCCCCTCTCACCCTAAACCTATGCCCTCTAGTTCTGGACTTACCCACCCCAGAGAAAAGATCTTGTCTGTTTACCCTATCCATGCCCCTCATAATTTTGTAAACCTCTATAAGGTCACCATTCAGCCTCCGACACTCCAAAAAAAAACTGCCCACCCGATTCAGCCTCCAACCCTGGCAACATCCTTGTAAATCTTTTTGAATCCTTTCAAGTTTCACAACATCCGTCCTAAGGGAGGGAGACCAGAATTGCATGCAGTATTCCAACAGTGGCCTATCCAGTGTTGTGGAGAGCTGCAACATGGCCTCGCAACTCCTATACTCAGTGCTATGGCCAAATAAGGAAGCATACTATACGCCTTCTTCACTATGCTATCTACCTGAGACTTCACTTTCAAGGAAAGTTCAAAAGGGCCACAACACACTGCAGTACACCAGAACTGCAAAAAGAGGAAGAAGAACACCTATACAATGTATTCGCCAAAAACGGATACCCCCGCAATTTCATCAACAGATGCCTAAGGGAAAGACAATGGAATGAGGATATGCCACAACCCAAAGCACTAGCCACACTACCATACATCGAAAACATCTCCGAACTGACAGCCAGACTACTGCGACCACTAGGACTCATAACGGCACACAAACCAACAGCCACTCTCAGACAACAACTCACCAAAACGAAGGACCCGATACCCAGCGTGAGCAAAACCAACGTAGTGTACAAAATCCCATGCAAGGACTGCACAAAACAGTACATAGGACAAACAGGAAGACAGCTAATGATCCGTATCCATGAACACCAACTAGCCACGAAACAACATGACCAGCTAGCTTTAGTAGCCACACATGCAGATGACAAGCAACATGAATTCGACTGGGACAACACTACTATTATAGGACAAGCCAAACAGAGAACAGCCAGGGAATTCCTAGAGGCATGGCACTCATCCACAGATTCAATCAATAAACACATCGACCTGGACCCAATATACTAACCACTGCAACCGGAAGCGGCAGATACAAACCACTATAAATGCCGGAGGAAAGATCACAGAAGTGCTTCACAGGAGGCTCCCAAGCCCTGAGGATGTCACCGAGACAGGGGACGAAACGTCTGCAACACAAATTCCCAGCTCGGCGAGCAGAACCACAACAACTTTCAAGGAGCTATGAACCTGCACTCCAAGGTCCCTTTATTCAGAAATACTCCCCAGGACTTAACCATTAAGTGTATGAATCCTGTCCTGATTTGCCTTTCCAAAATGCAGCACCCCACATTTATCTAAATTAAACTCCATCTGCCACTCCTCAGCCCATTGGCCCATCTGGTCACGATTCTGTTGTACTCTGAGGTAACCTTCTTCGCTGTCCACTACACTTCCAATTTTGGTGTCATTCACGAACTAACATACTATACCTCTTACGTTCGTATTCAAATCCGTTATATAAATGGCAAAGAGTAGTGGATCCTTGTGGCACGCTACTGGTCACAGCCTCCATTCCAACCCTCCCCCACCACCCTCTGTCTTCTACCTTCGAGCCAATTCTGTATCCAAATGGCTAGTTCTCCCTGTATTCGATGAGATCTAACCTTGCTAGCTAGTTGAACACCTTACTGAAGTCCATATAGATCACATCCACCACTCTGCCCTCATCAATCCTCAAGTTTCTGAGACATGATTTCCCACGCATAAAGCCATGTTGACTATCCTGAATCAGTCTTGGCTTTCTAAATACATGTACATCCTGTCCCTCAGGATTCCCTCCAACAACTTGCCCACCACTGAGGTCAGACTCACTGGTCTATAGTTCCCTGACTTGTCTTTACCGCCCTTCTTAAACGGTGGCACCACGTTAGCCAACCTCCAGTCTTCTGGCACCTCACCTGTGACTATCGATGATCGAAATATCTCCGCAAGAGGTCCAGCAATCACTTCCCTAGCTTCCCACAGAACTCTAGGGTGCACCTGATCAGGGCCCTGGGGATTTATCTATGTTTATGCGTTGAAAGATATCCAGCACCACTTCCTTAGTAAGATGGACGTTTATTCAAGATGTCACCATCTACTTCCCCACATTCTGTATCTTCCATGTCCTTCTCCACAGCAAGCACTGATGCAAAGTATTCTTTCAAAAAGCTGGATAAAGTGCAAATTGGTGATCATCTCTGCTTCAGACATAATCCAGCCTTGCCTTCATGTCTACACCACCTTTTCCTGTATTTTGAAATATTCTCTCTTCTGTCATTCTGAATTTTAGCTCTCCTCCTTCCCCTAATTTGTTTGGCAGCTAGGTTCAGAGAGTTGGAGAAACAGAATTTTGGGGATAGCCTTTATCAGCAGAAGTATGTTGAGAAGGTATGGAAAAGCTGTAGAAATAAGCTTGGAAAGATGTGCGAGGCCAAGGAAGGATTGCAGTGGAGGGCAGTAATTTTGAAAGGAATGGATTGGCTAATATAGGGAGGAAATGAAGGATTGTAAGCTAACATTGAATGAAGCGTGGTGTTCCAAACAAAAATGGAATATACACCACGGAAACAGGCCGCTGTATACACAAGTGTGCGGACACCTCTTATTCTGTCCACCTCATCTCAGCCTTCTGGTTTTTTCTCTCGGCTTCAGTTCCCTTTAGAAAGCACCGGAATGATTTGCCTCAACCGTTTCCTCTCATTAGCGAGACCTACATTCTCTCCGTTCTGAGTAAAGAAATGTTCTGTTTTCCTACAGGGTTATTAATAGCTTTTTTAAAAAATTGATTCTTTCAAGGGCGGTGGGTGCCACTGGCGAGGCCAGTGTTTATTGCCCATCCCTAATTGCCCCTTTGATGAGCCACCTTCTTGAACGGCTGCAGTCAGTGTGGCGTACGGACCCCCACGCAGCGCAATTAGGGAGGCAGTTCCAGGATTTTGACCCAGCGACACTAGAGGAACAGCCGAAATATTTCCAATTTGGGATGGCTTGAGGGGCAGCTTGCCAGGGGGTGGTGTTCCCATGTATCTGCTCCCTGGGGTAGACCGGAGGGTCTGAACAGTCTGCTTCTCCTTTGGTGAAGGAGAACAGTGAAGATTAGGAGAGTGAATTAAATGCACATTAACCGACGGGTGTCATTCTACTTTTGTGTTGGTTGCAGGTCTTTGCTGGCAGGGATCGATCTCGACCTCGGGCAGGTGGATATCTCTGACTGGGATCACCGCCTGCCACCCGCTGCTAAAAAGGAGATTGTGCAGAACCTCCCGACAGTCCCTGTGACACCCGCACAAGCAGGTAAGACTTTTCGGGGCCAGGGTTGGTGTCCGTAGCAATCTGCAGAGTCCACAGTTCAGAATTGTCACGTCATTGGTGTCATACGTAATACAGATCAGCAGGTTCGAGGTTTAATCCTTAACCTTGGGGGGGCAGAAAGTCAGTGTGTCACAAATTGAGGCCATTCAGCCTGGTAGCGTTAATCCAGTGAATCCCATTCCCCCAAGCGCTCCCTGCATCCCTGCACGCTAATTCCTGTCGAGACTTCCTTTTGTCTGTTCAGTTTCCTGCAGGAGAACAAACAATTCTCGATACTTCTTGATCCCTTGCAAAATAATAACCTGGAATCTCCTCCTTAACAACACCATGTCCCTACATCACATGGACTGCAGTGGTTCAAGAAAGCAGCTCATCATCAGTGATGGGGAACAAAAACTAGGAATTACTCTCAAAATTAAGATTCATTCTGACAAATGTTACGAGACACCAAATATGGAGCGTGCTCGCTCTCTCTCTCTCTCTCTCGCTCTCCGTACAGATGCTATCTGATCCGCTGATATTTCCAGTGTTTTCAGTATTTGTGAACCAAGTGGCAGAAACCTGTCATAAGGCTGCATGCAGTAACACTATAATCGTGTGCCTTGTTAGAATGAGAGCTGTTAATGTTTTTGTCACTCAGATAAAGGCCTGAAGTGTCCGGTCTGTTTACTGGAGTTTGAGGAAGAGGAGAAGGTGAAGAAGATGCCGTGTGAACATTTCTTCCACTCTGGTTGTCTCGTGCCCTGGTTGGGAAAGGTATGTGGGTGCCTGTCTTACGTCTTGAGTTGTTTCCGTTGACTCGGACAGTTTTAGCTTTCCATCCTTCGCTTCCCTTTCCTCTGACTGTGATTGGTAATCTCCTTCACTATGGATGACTCAAAGCTTTCTGAGTGGCTCATCTCTCTGGCTGAAACCTCGTTGTTCTGAGCTGTTCAATTTTCTGAGCGATTGCAGACTGAACTGCACATCCGTGTCCAGTCCACCGTGCTTCCCTCCACTTCGGCTGCTCCTCACCTATTTCTCGTCCCCTTCCTGACTTGGTTCAATCGAGGGGATCAAAGTCACGTCTGAGGCAAAGGCAGTACAGCCAAGCATTCTAACCAAAAGTCCCATTTGAAGTGTGAGTTGATCTTTCGCTGCCTTCCAGCATTTTCTTTGCTCTGTCCACATTTATGGACTGAAGCACTCCGTGTTCAAATACAGCAAGACCTGAAGAATATCCAGGTTTAGGCTCCCAAGGTGAGTAACATTCACACAGCACAAATGCCTGGGCTTTGAACATAGAGTCATAGAGATGTACAGCACAGAAACAGACCCTTCGGTCCAACCCGTCCATGCCGACCCAGATATCCCAACCCAATCTAGTCCCACCTGCCAGTACCCGGCCCATATCCCTCCAAACCCTTCCTATTCACATACCCATCCAGATGCCTTTTAAATGCTGTCATTGTTCCAGCCTCTACCACATCCTCTGGCAGCTCATTCCATACACGTACCACCCTCTGCGTGAAAAGGTTGCCCCTTAGGTCTCTTTTATATCTTTCCCCTCTTCCCCCTAAACCTATGCCCCTCTAGTTCTGGATTCCCCAACCCCAGGGAAAAGACTTTTCTATTTACCCTATCCATGCCCCCTCATAATTTTGTAAACTTTATAAAGTCACCCCTCAGCCTCTGACGCTCCTCTAACTACTGCCCCCTGATATTCAGTGGTTTACCATCACTGAATCCCTACTATTGACATCCTGGAGTTACAGTTGACTAGACACTCAATTGTGTGAAAGTGCGTGCTGCAGATATTGGAGATCAGAGTCAAGATTAGAGTGGTGCTGGAAACGCACAGCAACTCAGGCAGCATCCGAGGAGCGGGAAAATTGACATTTCGGGCCAAATAATCTTCTTCAGGAAATGCCCGAAACGTCGGTTTTCCTGCTCCTCGGATGCTGCCTGAGTTGCTGAGCTTTCCTAGCACCACTCTAATCTTGACAAGAACCTCGATTAGCCCTGCTACAAGTGGCTACAGTAGCAGGTCAGAGGCTGGAATCCTGCAGCGAGTAACTCCCCTCCTGGCTCCCCAAAGCCTGCCCTATCATCGGCAAGGCTCAAGTCAGGAGGGTGTGATGGAATACTCCCCATTTGCCCTGGATGGGAGGCAACTCCAACACCACTCGAAGCTAGCAACTGCTGTCTCCGCACCAGGGTCCCAGGTTCGATTCCAGCCTCGGGGCGATTTCTGTGTGGAGTTTGCACTTTCTCCCCGTGTCTGCGTGGGCTTCCTCCGGGTGCTCCGGTTTCCTCCCACACTCCAAAGACTGTGCAGGTTAGGGTGGATTGGCCATGCTAAATTACCCATCATGTTCAGGGATGTATAGGGTAGGTGCATTAGTCAGAGGAGAAAGTGAGGTCTGCAGATGCTGGAGATCAAAGTTGAAACTTTATTGCTGGAACAGCACAGCAGGTCAGGCAGCAGCCAGGGAACAGGAGATTCGACGTTTCGGGCACAGGCCCTTCTTCAGGCATTAGTCAGAGGTAAATGTAGAGTAATAGGGTAGGGGAATGGGTCTGGATGGGTTACTCATCGGAGGGTCGCTATGGACTTGTTGGGCCGAAGGGCCTGTTTCCACGCTGGAGGGAATCTATGAAGCCCTATGCTTCCAGGACAAAGCAGTCTGCTTGATTGGCACCACATCCACAAATATCCACTCCCTGCACCAGTGATGCTCAGTAACAACAGTGTGCACCAGCTACAAGCTGCACTACAGAAATTCACCAAAGTATCTCAGGCAGCACCTTTCAAACCCCACGATCACTTCCGTCTAGAAGGACAAGGTGCAGCAGATACATGGGAACACCACCCCCTGCTGGTTCCCCTCCGAGCCCCTCACCGTCCTGACTTGGCAATATTTTGGTCATTCCTTCAGTGTCGCTGGGTCAAACTCCTGGAACTCCCTCCCTAATGGCCTTGTGGGTCAAGTATATGGACTGCAGCGACTCAAGAAGGCAGCTCACCTATCCCACCAATAAAGAGCTTTGCCCCTTGTTTTACCTTGTTCTGTTACCATACCCTACAGGAGGCAGTGCAATGAGACGCATTCCATAAACAGCGTGGGTGGGGTTAGGAACGTAGCGAGCTTCTCCATCGGTCGGTCTAGGTACCAGTGGCTCACCGTCTGCCTTGCTCAGTCGTGCTCACCTCTCCTGTTCTGTTCCCTCAGACGAATTCCTGTCCGTTGTGCAGACTCGAGTTGCCCACTGACAATCCAGAGTACGAGGAGTACAAGCAAGACAGGGTAAGGCGACTCTGCTCCCACTCTCTGAGCTCTTGCTGTGCGCTGTGTTTGCTCTTTCCTGTGTCAGCTTGTGCTTTGTAGCGAGGCTGTCCGAAACAAAGTTCTTTTGCTGATGATTTCTGTCCGCCAAATTGCCACTTCTGTCTCTAAGGAAATGCAAACAGCACATGCATCCCTTCTGACTGCATCCCAGTTGGCAAAGAAGTAAATGGAAAGAGCTTGGATCGCCTTGAACAGAAACTGTTGAAGCTGTGATGATTCAGGGTTTAAAATTCGATGAGATTCACCAAAGTTCCTCAGGCAGCACCTTCCAAACCCACGACCACTTCCATCTGGAGGGACAACATAGAACATAGAAGAATACAGCGCAGTACAGGCCCTTCGGCCCTCGATGTTGCGCCGATCCAAGCCCACCTAACCTACACTAGCCCACTATCCTCCATATGCCTATCCAATGCCCGCTTAAATGCCCATAATGAGGGAGAGTCCACCACTGCTACTGGCAGGGCATTCCATGAACTAAGGCGACCAGGAATCAGGGGCACCACCCCCTGCGGGTTCCCCTCCGAGCCACTCACCACCCTGACTTGGAAATGTATCGGCTGTTCCTTTACAGCTGTTGGGTCAAAATCCTGGAATTCCCTCCCTCAGGGCATTGTGGGTCAGCGAGTCAAGATGGCCGCTCACCCCCACCTTCTCAAGGGGGCACACAGGGGGTGGGCTATCAATGCCCAAGCGACGCCCAAGTCCCACAAAGGAAAGGGAGCAGCCGGCGTTGTGGTTATGTCATTCGCTGAGTAATCCAGGGAGCCAGGCTAATGGTTCAAATCATGTCACGGTAGCGAATAGAATTTAAATTCAATGCATTGGTGAAAACCCATCTCAGTAATGATGGTCATGAACTGACCATTGATTTGTATTTTTTTAAAAAAAAACTCATGTGGTTGCGACTGTCCATTGGGAAATGCATTCACACATGTGACTCCAGACCCACAGCAGTGTGGGTGACTCTTCAGATTAGACTCCCTACAGTGTAGAAACAGGCCCTTCAGTCCAAATAGTCCACACCGACCCTCCGAAGAGTAACCCACCCAGAACCATTTCCCCCTGACTAATGCACCTAACTCTACGGGTAATTTAGCATGGCCAATCCACCCTAACCTGCACATCCCTGAGCACTATGGGTAATTTAGCATGGCCAATCCACCCTAACCTGCACATCTTTGGACTGTGGGAGGAAACCCACGCAGACTGGGGAGATTGTGCAAACTTCACACAGACAGTTGCCCGAGGCTGGAATCGAACCTGGGTCCCTGGTGCCGTGAGGCAGCAGCGCTAATCATTGTGCCGCCCAGCTGACTAGTGTAGCCAGCCCCTTGGTTCAAAGGCAACGCCCGATGGGCAACAAAGATTGGCCTTGCCACCAATGCCTGCGAGGAATTTTAAGGAATAAATAGTGGTTGGGGTTCACAGTGCAGGCTTGCTTCCTGAGCCAGCTCACCTCTGTGTGGGTGCTACACTCGGGTGTTTGCATCACTGTGCCCCCCCCAAGCTTCCCGGCAGACAGGCCGATAATTGGATTGTCCTCGAGACCGTTATTCGGCGGTTTCCGCTGGTGAGTACTTACTGGGGTTGAGGGGCGCGTGCACTCGACTCTCTGTTTATGCTTTGGTTTGAAGAAGTTCTGTTGGCTCATTGTTTCTGTGCTGGAGCTCCTCAGGGGGCACTTCATCCGCTCGCTCCCTCTCCATATTCCATCTCTTATTAAATATTTTTTAAAAAGGCAAATGATACAGAAGGAGACAACTCTGCCCATCGCGCTTGCCTGCCAACATCCACCTGCCCTCATCCCAAGTTCCAGCGTTTGCCCCTTATCCCTGGAGGTGATGGGATTTCCATTGCTTTCCAGACGCCATTTCAATGGGTTTCTGTCTTGACTACCCTTTCAGGCAATGGGTTGCTCCTCTAACCCATCACGTTAACTCGATGCCCCCTGGTCACCAACCCCTCTGCTCCGAGATCATTCCCCGCACCAGGTCCCTCACAATCTTGTACACTTCAATCACGTCTCCCCGCAGCCTCCTCCGTTCCGAGTGCAGCGAGCCCTGCCTTTCTGAGCTCTCCTGAAAAGCTGCAATTCTCCGGGCCTGGCAGTATCCCAGCAATAGTTAAACCTTCAATTGAGGAAGCTGCTTTTCAACGATTTAGTGTGTATTGGGTCATTCTGAATAAAGGTGACCCACATGTCACATTCTCGAAGGCTATGCAGAGCACTTTTAATAGATTTACATCTTGGGTGAGTGGTATGTGGGTTGCCAGCATACATGTTAATCCCAATCACCTCAGATAGGGAATATGGCTGCGATCCTGCTGCCAATAAGTGACAGTCATAATTCCAAGGTGTATTAGGGATTCTGTGATTGTATTCAGGGGGTTAATACCTTTTTTTGTTCATTTTGTTGGAGGTGGGTTAAGTAGAATTGGAATTGGTATTTGTTGGAGTGTGTGGGCTCAATTTGGAATACCGCGTACAGTTCTGGTCACCCCCCTCAGCAAAAGGATGTGGACGCTTTGGAGAGGGTGCAGGGGAGGTTCACCAGGCTGTTGCCCTAGCTAGCTATGGAGGAAAGGTAGCATTATTTTCATTAGAGAGACGGAGATCGAGGGGGAGACCTGATTGAGGTACAGACAGAGTGGGGGGTGACTCAATTTCTAGGGGTCACAAGTTCAAGATGAGAGGGGAAAGGTTTAAGGGAGATATTGTGTGGAAAAATCTTCACGCAGAGGCTGGTGGGCACCTGGAAGGCGTTGCCAGTGGAGTGTGGTAGAGGAGGGCACGATAGCGTCATTGAAGATGCATCTACACAGATCCATGAATGGCGAATGTGAGGACTGCAGATGCAGGAGATTAGAGTCAAAAGCACAGCAGGTCAGGCAGCATCCGAGGAGCAGGAGAATCGACGTTTCAGGCAAAAGCCCTTCTTCAGGAATGAGGCTGGCAGCCGCGGGAGTGGAGAGATAAATGGGGAGGGGTTGTGGGGCTGGGGCTGGAGGGTAGGTAGCTGAGGGTGCAATAGGTGGATGGAGGTGGGGGTAAAGGTGATGGGTCGGAGAGGAGGGTAGAGCGGATAGTGGGAAGGAAGATGGACGGGTGGGACAGGTCATGAGCTGGAAGGTTGGAACTGCAGTAAGGTGGGGGAGTGGAAATGAGGAAACTGGTGAAATCCACATTGATGCCATGGGGTTGGAGGGTGCGGAGGTGGAAGATGAGGCGTTCTGCCTCCAGGCTATTCCACATTGATACGATATGATACATGAATGGGCAGGGAGCAGAGGGACGCAGACCCTTCGAAAATAGGCGACAGATTTAGATGGAGAATCTGGATCAGGATAGGCTTGTAGGGCCAAAGGGCCTGTTCCTGGGCTGGAATGTTCTTTGGCCTTTGTTCCGGCAGGAGCGACCATAGCACCCTGTCACTAATATGAGCTGTTTTAAGGCTTCGGATAGTTAGCATCACATCTGAAGAATTCCATTCACCTACAGTCTGCCAGTCAACATGCAGGAATATTTGAAAGATTAGTCTTGCAGATAATCAGCTATCTACACCTGGCAAGATCCGAGTATTAAGTGAGTTCTTTCCTGCTGTGAAAGGTCACCTCTATTGCTCTCTTTCTGCAGGAGCGAAGGAAGCAGAAGGAGCACCGCCTGGAATACCTGCATGGTGCCATGTACACATGACCAACCGGGGCATGGTCCTTCGAGCCCCTCGGTGCGTTTTCTTTCCCGCCATCCCGGTGGCTCCTGGTCAGGCTCCCGGAGCTTCTGAAGAGTTGTCGGAATGGACCCTGCTTTCCTTTCCCTTTGAAACCAGCAGGTAGCGCGGTGCACTTTGAGACTGGGTTTCTGCAAATCTGACGGGCGCTGTGGAAGAGTTCGTGTCTTCGCCATCTCCGTGTGCTTCGGGACATTGTTACTGGAGCCGCCAACAATCGCAACGCCTGTTCTTTACAAACCCAATTCCATTTGAAAGTTTTCTTCCAGAAATTGGATCTATTGGACCAAAAAATGTGTGAAATATTAAATGTCTGTACAACAGAATCTCTGCACTAACAATCTCAAATCATCAGTCCATCTCACTGGTGTTTTTCTGACTTACTGCTGTGTGGTTTGAGAGCCTTTTGAATTGAAATTGTATCCATAATCCATTTCCCTCTTTTTATTAGTTCAGGTGCTCTGTATTTCTTTTCCTCCTTCTGGGCTGCCTTAAGATCTGTTCCAGGGATTGAGTTCCCAGTGCGTCCTTGTCAGTGGGTCAGTTAGAAGGTTTTAATGGCTTTGGAGCTGGGATTGAGCACATGCCGTTTAACATTGCATGACTAAGGCAAACCATTTACAATGAGCTGATGGCGGTGAAGAAACCCCACTGCTCCTCCTGTAGGCGGGAAGTCACGAGCAGTGCATCTTCAAATGTTAGTTTGACTGGCCTTTTTGACATTTAAGAGTCTTTTAAAAATCACTGGCTCTATGCAAAGTCTATTCTGTAGTTGTGAATCTGCGTGCTCCTTTAATGTGACTCTCGGGCACGTTGGGCCAATAGGCTTGTGAACTTGCTTTGTCATATGGTGAATGCTTTCTGCTGGAAATGAATTGTCTAACCAAGTATTGGATGTGGCCTTTTAATGGAGAAAGCCAAACAACTTTTTTTTTATTTGCTGCGAGCACTACAGAACAGAGTTGGACGCAGTTTTGCCTAATAGAGTATTTCCGCTGAACAGCATTGCCTTGGTATTTTTCAAGTTATAGCAATGTGCCTAGGCAAAGTCCTGCCATTCCCAGGAATCTGAAAGCAGGATGCCATTAATAACCAGAAATCTACCGACTCCTGTCTTCCTGCATCCGCAGCTCTCCGGGCGCGAAGAGTTATCCAGGTTTGCCATCCTCTGGGAAAAGGAATTTCTTCTTGTCTCCGGTTCTAAATGACCTGCTTGCCCCCCTTTTTAACCTAAGACTCCCCAGATAGAGGGGAAACATCTTATCGGCATCTACCCTGTAAGAATTCTGTAAATGACCTGTCAGAAGTGATCCATAGTTAGGACATTTGTGCCGTCCAGTGCAGATCTTAACGTAATTTGACTCCAGGAAGAGCATGTTTGACTCGTCCACTTGGGCTGACCCACACTGCCTCACCCAGCTGTTTGATTATAGCATCTTTGCCTCCACTGCTTTGTCCGGGTGTCGGTCCACGTTTGTGCTTTTTTGGTGAATCGCTCACTCCCCAGGACAAAGAGCCTGAGTTTCCAGCAAACTGTCAGATAAAGCCGAAAACGAAAATTGCTTTCCCTCGGAGAAGCGTTCTGATTACTGCAGTGAATTCTTGTCTCCATGCTTCAAGAAGGTGGGGGGGGGGGAGTCTTGTTTCACAAAGCGATAGGAATAGGACAGGCTCCGGTTCTGATGTTTAACGCCCTGCTGTGTCTGTGCAAAGCCTCAGAAAGTGCCCACTGGCAGTGGAGTCTGTCCTGTGCAAGGGCTCAGTACTTGGGGGGGGGGGGGGGGGAGAGAATGAGTGGTTTTGGGACAGGGAGCTTAATAAAGATCCAATAGCAATGTTTCTTTTGAAATTCTCCTTTACCTGATATGAGATTATGTTGTGCGTTGCATAATGTTTTCATACACTGCGACCTGCAAATAAACCATGAACCTGGATTATTTGAACTCCATGGATGTTTCTGTGTGCTCTGCTTCTGTTAGTGGATCCTCAGCTACACTGTGTGGTGCTGTTGATAATGTGTACTGGCTCACCCTAATTCTGGGGAATGGGTTTTGGAACCCAAGTAAAGATCTTTGTCAGTTCTGCTTTGGTGGAACTCATCCTTGCCAACTGAGGGCAGTCAGAGAGGTCTCACTGACTGTGATGGGCGAGAGACCAGGGAGTTCATAAGAGTCATAGAGATGTGCAGCATGGAAACCGATCCTTCGGTCCAACCCGTCCATGCTAGAGAACACAGCTCCTCGGATGCTGCCTGACCTGCTGTGCTTTTCCAGCACCACTTCTAATCTACTGGTATTCGAAGACTGTTAATGCAGAGGACTAGCCAATGATGCCCTCATTCCTGTGTATGAACAAAACAAAAGGATCCCATGTTGAACCTCTCAAGGAGAAAATCCACTTTAGAACAGTCCTTACACTTTTTCACTTCGCGTCCTGCTTAAAGGCATGATTTGGAGATGGCCGGTGTTGGACTGCAGTGTGCAAAGTTAAAAATCACACACACTAGCTTTCGGAGCGCCACTCCTTCAGGTGCTTGTGAAGGAACAGTGCTCTGAAAGCTAGTGTGCTTCCAATTAAACCTGTTGGACTATAACCTAGTGTGTGTTTAACTTTGCTTAAAAGCAGTTCTTTATATTTTCCATGTAATACTGTAATGATCCACTAGGTAGCAGTATTGTACTTTGCTGGTTAATTGTCTGTAAGTATTCTCAACGTTCAAATGACCACATTGTATCCTCCTTCCCCCATACCACATACCTTCACCACTGCATCATTTAGTCTTCTAAGGTCATGTGCTATTCCCCAAGGACAGAGTGAGCAGACAGCCACCGTTCCTTTGAGGATGACATCTTGGGTTATAAGTGGCAACGATAGCGTTTTTGTAATCCTTGGCGTTAACCTTACAGAAGCAGACACGATACACACACATTTCCATCCCTTTCCTATGTAGAAAGGCAGACACACAGTTTGGCTAGATTAGAGTGGTGCTGGCAAAGCACAGCCGGTCAGGCAGCATCCGAAGAGCAGGAAAATTGACGTTTCAGGCATAAGCCCTTCATCAGGAAAGTGACATATTGTTTAAGGGTTGTAAGTGGTACTCGCGCTGACCGTCTCTCATACAAGCTCTCTCACATACGGTCACACGTGCACCCTCTCACAGCCTTATAACACATTACACTCACACACGTACACAAACACACACTGTCTCACAGACACTCACACCCCCATACTCACATGCATGCACACACGTCTAAGTTTATGGGGTGAGTTTGTACTTGCAGAATTACATTCTATTTTCCTCAAAAACTGCATAAATCCATGTAAGGTCTGGTAAATCCCACTTTAGAAACAGAATCAGTCTGACCTAACAATAGGACAGAGACAGAGTTTAACCTCACACCTTCAATGCATTATCCAGGCTGAGGTGGCACCTTTTGTTAAAGCTATCTTGAGGATGTAACTTTAAAAACATATGAAGGAACCGAAACTAACATGATTATTCTAAAAGATGAAAGACTTCAGCTAAATTTGTTTAATATTATGAAGTGCCTTTGCCCGAAACGTCAATTTTCCTGCTCCTCGGATGCTGCCTGACCTGCTGTGCTTTGCCAGCACCACAGTCTAATCTAGCCAAAGTGTGTCTGCCTTTCTACGTATGAAAGGGATGGAAATGTGTGTGTATTGTCTGCTTCTGTAAGGTTAATGCTACAATGGGATAACTCACTTCTATCATGAGAAAAGGGATTGATGGAACCTATCCTCTTGTTGTCACCTTGTGGCTTTTGACTTTGGGGTTCAAATAATCTCGGTGCAATCACAGAGGTGGCAGTAGCTACCTGGAAATTGTAGGCCGTGACGTTTCTGCAGGCCAGTTTTCTTCTCTACTTCGGTTCACAACCCTTCTTCCTCAGCCGAATGGGGGTGTCGAGCGTCAGTAAGACTCAACTGACTTGGAGATCCTAATGGAGCTTAATTCCGTTCTCCAATAGTGGCCATACACCACAGTGCATGACCTGACTGAGAATTCCCCTTCTGAATTTGGAACACTGTGACCGATTCTGGACCGAGGGCAAAGAGCAGCAAATGTCTGAGAATATAACTTGGATTATCCATTTTACTTTTCCCCACTGGCTTGGTTAAGTGAGTGGGCAGATGGATGGATGATAAATGCGAGGTCCCCATTTTGGTAGGATTAACAGCAACACAAACTAGTACTTAAATGGTGAAAAACTGCAGCATGCTGCTGTGCAGAAGGATCTGGGTGTCTTTGTACAAATCGCAAAAAGTCGATAATTAAGAAGGCGAATGGAATGTTGTCCTTCATTGCGAGAGGGATGAGTTTAAAAACAGGTTATGCTGCAGCTATGGAGGGTGCTGGTGAGGCCATACCTGGAGTACTGTGTCCAGTTTTGGTCTCTACTTGAGAAAGGATGTACTGGCACTGGAGGGGGATGCAGAGGAGGTTCACCAGGTTGTCTCCTGAGTTGAGAGCGTTGGCTTATGAGGAGAAATTGAGTAGACTGGGACTATACTCACTGGAATTTAGCAGAATGGGGGGGGGGGGGTGGAATCTTATAGAAATATGGAATAGATAAGTTAGAAGCAGGGAGGTTGTTTCCACTGGCGGGTGAAATTAGAATTATGGGGCAGAGCCTCAAATAAAGGGGCGGGGGGGGGAGCAAATTTAGACGGTGCTGAGGAGGAACTCTGTCACCCAAAGAATTGTGAATCTGTGGCATTCCCTGCCCAGTCAAACAGCTGAGGCTACCTTGTTGAATGTTTTTAAGGCAGATAGATGTTTGAAGTGGAACCGAGTTCACAAAACGATAAGCCGTGATCTTGTTGAATGGCAGAGCAGGCCAGGTAGGGCCAGATGGCCTATTCCTGCTGCTATTTCTACTGCTGTTATGCCCGGAAAGCACAAGGCTCCGATGCGTGCCTTTCAGTTCCACAAGGCACTGTGGCCACACATAGCGCATCTGCTCAATGAGTGGAGTTGTTTGCCCTTAAGAACGCATTTATATACACAAGCACAGCTCCCATGGTGAGCCAGATTTACTCTGCTGGAATTGGCCTTTGAAACAACTTGTAAATATACAGGTAGTTCTCCAATAATGTCGTAGTTGCATTTGAGCAAAACCTTGCTTAATAGAAATAATGGGGTCTATGGGATGAGTGGGATCAGGGGCAGAACAGCAAAAAAAAACCGCTCAAAAATCACCCAAAAGTCTAACGCAAAGTATAGCGCAGCTTGAATGAAGGTTGAAATCATATTTATTAATGAAACAAAGGTAAATTTAATACCGTACATTTTTTTAAAATGTAAGAAAGCTACTGTCTATCCAAAGTCAAAAAGTCACACAACACCAGGTTAGAGTCCAACAGGTTTAATTGGAAGCACACTAGCTTTCGGAGCGACGCTCCTTCATCAGGTGATAGTGGACGACACAATTGTAAGACACAGAATTTATAGCAAAGGTTTCCAGTGTGATGTACCTGAAATTATACACTGAAAAATACCTTGATTGTCTGTTGAGTCTTTCATCTGTTCGAATACCATGATAGTTTCACTTCTTTCATGTTTAAATCACAAAACCTTTTTTAAAAAGTTACACTCTCAGGTTCACTTTAACAGTTGGTGTCAGCCCCAGGTAATATATTGAAGGTGTTAGCTCCCTGTGTGCTGTTGTCTGTGCCATAGTGTTTAGACTGACTCTAATCTAAGAAACGAGGTTACAGAGTCTTACATGGATTCATGCAGTTTTTGGGCAAAGTACAACTCTGCCAGCCCAGCACAAATCCACCCCACAAACATATATGTGTATGTGACCATGTAAGACTCTGTGAACTCATTTTTTAGATTAGAATCGGTCTAAACACTATGGCACAGACAACAGCACACAGGGAGCTAACACCTTCAACATATTAGCTGGGCTGACACCAACTGTTAAAGTGAACCTGAGAATGTAACTTTTTAAAAAAAGAATTTTTGATTTACACATGAAAGAAGTGAAACTAACATGGTCACTCTAACAGATGAGAGACTTAACAAACAATCGAGGTATTTTTCAGTGTATAATTTCCATTCCATCACACTGTAAATTTTTGCTATAAATTCTGCATCTTACACTTGGGTCCTCCACAACCACCGGATGAAGGAGCGTCGCTCCGAAAGCGAGTGTGCTTCCAATTAAACCAGTTGGCGTATAACCTGGTGTGGTGTGATTTTTAACTTTGTCCACCCCAGTCCTGCACCAGCCCCCTCCACATCATGACTGTCTGTCCAGTGATCTGTCACTGCCGGCAGCTGACATCCACGCACACGTGGACCGACCCATGGCCCGGAGCTGACACTGCGTGTGCGCATGGACGGCATCAAAGCCTGGCGCTGACACAGCGCGTGAGGCAACTAGAGTCATACAGCGCAGAAACAGACCCTTCGGCCCATCTTGGCCATGCTGACCCAGATATCCCAACCCAATCTAGTCCCATTTGCCAGAATTGAACACCGTATTCCAAAAGTGCCCTTATCATTGTGACAGCCGCATCATGACCTCCCAATTCCTATACTCAACGCACTGACCAATAAAGCGTACCAAACGCCTTCTTCGCCATCCTACCTACATGTGACCCCACCTTTGAGGAACAATGGACCTGCACCCCAAAGCTCTCTTTGTTCGGCAACACTCCCCAGGACCCTGGCATTAAGTGTATAAGTCCTGATTTGGTGCTTGTCAGGTCCAGGTGTAGCACAGACACCAAACTGTATAAGCCCTGCCTTGATTTGCCTTATCATTTATCTGAATTTAACTCCATCTGCCACCCAGCTACTTTCAACACACTGCAAATAGGAGTACAACCCCATGGTGCTTTCATCCTTAGCATAGTTGAAGTTGATGGACTTTGCATGGAATATGACTGGGTTCTGGCAAATCAGTGCAGGACTCATCCACTTTATGGTAGGGCCCTGGGGAGTGCTGCCGAACAGAGACCTTGGAGGGCAGGTTCATAGTTCCTTTAAAGCAGAGTCGCAGGTAGATAGGATAGTGAAGGCGGCATTTGGTATGCTTTCCTTTATTGGTCTATGCACTGAGTATAGGAGTTGGGACATTCTGTTGTGACTGTACAGGACATCGGGTAGGCCACTTTGGAATACTGCGTTTAATTCTGCTCTCCTTGCGGTAAGAAAGATGTCGTTAAACCTGAAAGGGTGCAGAAAAGATTTGCAAGGATGTTGCCGGGGTTGGAGAGTTTGAGTTATAGGGAGAGGCTGAACAGGCTGGGGCTGTTTTCCTTTGAACTGAAGGGTGACCTCCTCGAGAGGTTTATAAAACTAAAAGGGGCATGGATAGGGTGAGTAGCCAAGATCTTTTTCCCAGGCCGGGGGAGTCTAAAACTAGAGGGCACAGGTTTAAAGTGAGAGGGGAAAGATGTAAAAGGTACCCAAAGGACAACATTTTCATTGCAGAAGGTGGTGCCTGTATGGAATGAGCTGTCAGAGGGAGCGGTCGAGACTGTTACAATTACATTTAAAATGCATCTGGATGAATAGGAAGGATTTAGTGGTATGGGACTAGATTAATTTAGGATATCTGGTTGGCATGTCTTTTCCATGCTGTACATCTCAATGACTGTAAGTGCATCGGATGAAAGACTTAAATGTAACATTGCTCACAGGATGATAGTGTCACTGAGGGGAGCAGTCAAGCTGGTACTGATTCCCACTCTTATCAAAGGACCCTCCTACAAAATTACAAACCCATTCCTTTCATCTCCGTCATAATGTTTTTACACCTCTGTCAAACCTTCCTTTGAGCCGAAGAATAAGGTTGCAGATGGTCCTTGGATTGAGCACAGTAGATCTTGGGAATATTTAAATTCATCACTGTAGCTCTTTACAATCCCAAGGTTTAGGATATAGCTTCTGGAGATAGCTAAGCAATATATAGCACAAATGTGGCATGCGTGGGACATCGAGACCGAATATAGATTTGCGGACCAGTGCAGTGACTGAAGTATAATTTGGAAGGGTGCGTATGTAGTCAATCCAGCCCTGATTTTGAGGTTGTCATTGTAAGTTCCTCGTTAGACATTTAAAGTGGAAATCATGTAAACATGCCACAATCACCCCCTGTTGCCAATTGAAACTGTGGAGCCAAGACTTACACGACATGGTAAGCGTCCAAATTCTAGTTTGACACAACAGTGATATGAAGTGGGGGAAGAAAAAACAGACAGGAAGTGCCTGCAGACACCAGATTTAAAAAAATATATATAATTTTAGTTCAGTCTTTTGTGTAGTTATCTCTGCAAAGTCGTTGAGCGGAGTGTAGGGCAGGACTTACCCACTTAAATGGTAGGTCCCTGAGGAGTGTTGCTGAACAAAGTGACCTTGCGTTGCAGGTTGAAGGTGGAGTTACAGGTAGAACAGGGTAGCGATGAAGGCATGCTTTTATTGGTCAGTGCATTAAGTAAATAAGTTGGGAGGTCATGTTGCAGCTGTATGGACACTGGTTAGGCCACTGCCTTCAGTTCTGGTCTCCTTGCTGTAGGAAAGACGTTAAACCTGAAAAGGTGCAGAAAAGATTTACAAGGATGTTGCTAGGAGCCATAGGGAGAGGTTGAAATAGGCTGAAATTATGAGATTTGTTTAAAGAAATGTTGGTCAACATTTTCTCTGAGTTTGAATAATGATCCTTCACCCCCATTTTGTATAAACGAAAACTGATTGTTGTTAAGGTCTCAGGATAAAGAAACAGAACGTTACAAAATAGAAAGGCTTTGCTTTTGGATCTGGCGTTGTTTAAAGTTCAGGCATGTCACGTGTGCAGCATGGTCTAAACTTGAATATCACAAAGTGTTTTCATCTAGAGTGTGACCTCATACAAAACAGTAAGGAGCTGCTCATACATTTTGCCTCATTTGGTAACTTGACCTAAAGTCCTAATCACTTCCGTAGTTCAAATCTTGATTGACAAGGGAGGCAGAGGATATGGGGTATGTGAGTAGACAGGGAAAGTGGAATAGAGTCCACCATCAGAAAGGAGACCTACCTGTATTTGTTCAGTTTCGCTTCGATGGGGCAGTGGGAGTGCAGGAACCATTCCATGAGGTAAAGGATGGTCTGGATTGCAACCTTAGGGGGAATATACTTGCAGCTTGGAGTGCCGGGGCAAACAAAAGAATAAGATTTACTAAAATATTGCCCAAAAGGATGGTGCTTGTTAGGACTAAATTCCCTGTGAGAGAAAATGGGTGCAACAGAGTGGTCAAGAGAGAAACGGAACGACAACATTTAAAAATACGTTTATTTTTAAAAAAATGCAATTCCTGACGCATGATTTTTGAAGTTGGTGGTTCAGTTCAAGGCTCCGACACAGGACAATTTCCGCGGTAGTGTTGAACATTTCTTCTGCAGGAACCTGGTGAAAAGACAAGGCCTCTGACGTCGAGACAGAAGAATTTAAAAAGATTTTGTTACAAAATTTCACAGTAAGCGAGTGTTTCCCTTTTCTTAAAAAATAAATAAATTCAAAACAGACAAAGCCAGAGGACGTGTTTTCTTTCCCCCCCGCCCTCAGATCTGTCCAACCATCGAAGCGTTAGCTCTTCAAAAGTAGTTGTGGTGTCTGGGAGCAGTCTGTGGTCCTGAGGCAGTTAGAAGGGGTTGTATCGTTGTGGTTAACGAACCTAGTTTCTCTTCTGTTTAACATTCCTCGAGCGCCTGAAGAATTCCAGGCACTCTCGTTGATATAAACCCCTCTTGTAAGCAGCTTTTCATTTTAAATTTGGAGTGAATTTATCGTTCACAGCATTCAAACCCCTACCCTCCCCGATTTCAATCCAGTGGGGGGGGGCGCTAATCGGAAGCCAACTTGACTTTATAGCCAGTGTTCCAGATTTGTGCTGTACACAAACGTTAAGTCAACGCCAATGAGCTGGTGACTCCAAGGGCTTGTTTGGAGTTGGAGAGTGAGATGAGGCTTCTCCTCGAGGTTTACTGACCAACAGACCGCAACTCCTGCACAGTGCCAGTGGGGGTGGTTTTGTATTTCACAACAATGTGCCAATCGTACTGGGCACAGGGCCCGAGTGAATGCTCAGAGACCGATGACCATGCTGAGTAGGTAAGGGTGTGTTAACAGCTTCAGGGAGCAGCAACACCTCAGTCAGGAATCTAACTCCCCGGCAAGGGCGAGGGGGTGTCTGTAATTCAGACGTACAGTCACCTACAAGTGAGGCTGACCCAGTCTTCCCTGCAGTGCAGAATCTGCACACCCCAGCAAACTGTGATACAGCATCCTTTAACCAAAGAGCTGGGATTTTTATTTTTAAGATTCTCTTCCATGAGAAGCTGGTATTTCCGGCTCCAGGGTGTGGAAATAAACTTCAGAAATCACATTTCATGGACATGGATATGAAGTGATACACATAAACGGATCCAGATAGTGAGGCG
Source organism: Chiloscyllium plagiosum (assembly GCF_004010195.1). Classification (NCBI taxonomy): domain Eukaryota; kingdom Metazoa; phylum Chordata; class Chondrichthyes; order Orectolobiformes; family Hemiscylliidae; genus Chiloscyllium; species Chiloscyllium plagiosum. The sequence continues at coordinate 16,590,386 of NC_057751.1, read as the reverse complement.
AGCTGTCTGGGCTCATTTTAAATCACCTTCGTTGGCTCCGAAGTAGTTTGCAGTGTCTGATGCCGAGAGAGCACTCTATAAAAGGCAAGTCTTCCCCATCTGTCCGTGACCCACTTGGTCCTTTTTAACCGCACTTCGAGGGCACAAGAGTACAACGCTGGGAGCGGTTTTGCCTCACACTGAGCTGACAATTTTCCATCCAAATGAAAGGGAAGACACCGAGACTAAACAGCGAGACACAGTTCCCACCGGTTGGGGCGTCCAGGTCTACAAGTCTTAAAAGTGATACAGCCAGAGCCTTCAGGAGTGAAATTAGGAAACAGTTCTACGAAGGACGGTCAACGTTTGGAACTCCCTCAAACAGCAACCTGGCACACATTCAACTGTAGATTTTAAACCTGAGATTGATAAAGACTTTTTGTTGACAAAAGTTACGTGGGACAAAAGTCGTGCAGCGTAGAGTTAGCTGACAGCTCAGCCAGAGTCCGCCTGGACGGCAGAGTAAGGTGAAGGTCTCTCTCTGTCCGCTCTGTAACCATGACAGCGGCCACTCTTTCAGGCTCGAATGCCGATTGGCTAGCTTGGCCCCCTTAGCAAAGAGGGTAACCTTTTTTGCTTCCCCCTCTTTACTCATCAGTTTAAACCCCCTCCTACCCACCCAATCCCTCACCAAACCACCGACGGTAGAGTAGGATAACCCATCGTTTGCCCACGTGAATAAACAGGTCAGCTCTTTGTGTTGGCCCCTGCAGACTCGTTCAGCTTCACTGTTTTGGAAGTGCCCAGCACACATCACACCTTCCAATCCTAAGGTGAGGAACCGGAAATATGTACTGGCTCTCCCTGTGTTTAAAGCATGCCTATCTTATTGAGGGCATGGGAGATTCGGTCACAGGAGCCTGTGTGGCCTCTACTGTATGGCAGGGAGCAGCAGGAACTAGCTCCAACAAGGGGAGGGAAGTAATCTCCTGCTCCTGGTCCGAGAAGTCCTAGCCAGGAAAGTGTACAAGTGGTTGGTGGGCTCACAAGGAATGCACCTGACGTATCCCGACAGCACCCACCCACTCCCCCCTCCAAGCGCAGCCCCTTCTTTCGGCCCAGGTAAGCCAACTCAGAGCAGGGGACCTATCTTCGTTTGTGGACAAATAAAAAGTGTCAAAAACCGATCAAAGAAAACTACCTTTGATCTGAAAGCCGTACCCACTTCTTTTGTGTTTAATACTCTCTCTACCTCGTGACGGAGACAAAAATAAGTGAACGCCTGGGATGGGGAGATCAAATGCACAATCGAAAGTGATGTGCGTCTAGAGAATGGCAGTGTTATCTACCTTTCAGCTACCTGGGGTCACACACTGTACGTGAGAGAGAGGAAAAAAAAAACAAGATTACAGCCCACATTTATGGGAAATTGGTGTCGCTGAAATGTACCGTGCTTGCTGATTCAACAGGACTGCACCACTCCCTTTCTTTTTCGGTTCACTCAAACTTACATTGGTACCAAGATTTACCACAGAACCGGTAAGACGACGGCCTGGATGACTGTGGTGCTAATTGTCACCTAGTGAAGGCCCAGGCACCGTCACCCGGCTACAGCATTCCCTGCCACTTTCCCTTCGATTGGGAGGGTTTGTCCCTTAGGTGTTGCTTCTCCTTTCTTCGCAGGGAGCCTAACAACAAGCCAGCAGAGCCGCGTTTCGGCTGCAGGAAATGACAATGTGTGGCAAACAGATGCAACGCACTTTTTTTTTTCCGCCCGGCGCTTTCTTCAGGACTTCAGTGCAAGAATGCCAAATTCCAAATGAGCAGCGCAATTTCTACCACAAGGGGGCAGAGCGCAGCTGGACTCTGACGGGCCAGGGCGGTGCCATCACAAAAGCAAACTATTGGCTCCCGATGATAGAATTTGGTATTCTCGTGTAGGTCCAAATGAGGTTAGGATTTGACCACAAGTGTCTCGTTTCAGGATTATTCAAGCTCTGCACTGCCATTTTGGGAGAAATAAAGGGGCGTGGTACACGACACGCAGCCATCAATTCACATTTTACCTCAGAACCCGTGCGCAGCTCTGAATCAGGGAGGGTGACTGTAGATTCCAGTCTGCAGCAATTAAATCATGGCGATGCTCTCTGGGTTGCTGTTGAGGTGGGCGGACGCACTGCTCCCCGGGGATTTCGACGCCTTGCTCTTCCCTCTCCTCATAATGGCCAGCACCGTCTCGTTGGTGATAGAGGCAAAGTCGAAGGAGAAGGTCCCGTAAAAGACCAGCACGTCGACGGTGAAGATCCACTCGCAGACAGCAGCGGCGTGTTGAAACATTGAGCTCTCGTTGATAAAGAAGATGCCACCTGATAACAGCTTTTTAAGGAAATGAGGTTATGCACGGAGAACATAAGCTGACCACTGTGCAAGTCTCCTGCCTGGTTGTGGCTTCTTTCTCATGTGGAAACCCTTTTGGGCACAGTTTGTCAGACACTTCTCTGGGTCTCGACCCCAACTATCAGCAGATTGGGCAAACAAAAAAACCCAGCAAGTAATATTTAGGCAAGGTAATGATCATCTCTAAGAGTTGGAGATGCCGGTGTTGGACTGAGACACACTACACTCATTACACACACACATATACACTCTCTCTCAGACTCTCAACCCCCAACCCAGACAGACAGAGACACACACACACAAAGACCCACATGCACACATATATTTTGTTGGATGAATTTGTACTTGCAGAGTTACATTGTACTTTGCTCAAAAACTGCATGCATTCATGTAGAACTCTGTTATCTCACTTTTTAGATTAGAATCAATCTAAACATCAGGTCATAGACAGAGAACACAGGGGGCTAACACCTTCAACATATTGTCTAGCTATCACCATTGTTCACAGCTAACCCGAGAACGCAACTTTTAAAAAAAGGTTTTGTGATTTACACATGAAGAAAGTGAAACTATCACTGTATTCGAACAGATGAAAGACTCAACAAACAATCAAGGTATTTTTCAGTGTATAATTTCAGTTACATCACACTGTAAACTTTTGCTATAAATTCTGTGCCTTAGAATTGTCCTCCACAATCACCTGATGAAGGAGCGACGCTCTGAAAGCTAGTGTGCTTCCAATTAAACGTGTTGGAGTATAACCTGGTGTGGTGTGATTTTTAACATCATCCCTAAGCATCTCCTCATGACATTTAATGATATCACTGTCACTGCCACTATCAACATTCTGAGGGTTACCACTGACCAGAAACCTTTCAATACTGTGAAACTGCAAGGGTAGGTTGGGGGTCCTTTTACAGACTCATACAGCTCGGAAACAGACCCTTCGGCCCAGCCAGTCCACACCCAACATAATCCCAAACTAAACTCGTTCCACCTGCCTGCGTTTGACTCCCATCCCTACAAACCTTTCCTATTCATGTACAAATCCAAATGTCGTTTAAATGTTAAAATGGTAGCCACATCCATCACTTCCTTGGAGTTCATTTCACGCACCCTCGGTGTAAAAACATTGTCCTCATGTCTTTTTTAAAACCTCTCTCCTCCCACCTTAAACATGTGCCTCTTAGTTTTGAAATCTCCCATCCTAGGGATTAGACAGCTACCATTAACTCTACCTATACCCCTCACTATCTTATAAACTTCCTACGCTCCAGTGAAAAAAGTCCCAGCCTATCTTTATCTATCCATACCTGGGATCCCGGTAAATCTCTTCTGAACCCTCTCCAGCCTCCTCAAAGCCTATGCACCATCAACAATACACAAGTTAGGAGTGTAATGGGATACTCCCCACTTGCCATGGATGGCGATAGCTCGAAAAACATATAGAACATAGAACATTACAGGCCCCTTCGGCCCTCGATGTTGCGCCGACCTGTCATCCCAATCTGAAGCCCATCGAACCTACACTATTCCATGTACGTCCATATGCTTATCCAATGATGACTTAAGTGTACTTAAAGTTGGCAAATCTACTACCGTTGCAGGCAAAGCATTCCATACCCTTATTACTCTCTGAGTAAAGCAAACACACGAGTTTAACACCATCCAGGGACAAAACAGCCCCCTGCTTGATTAGCGTCACATCCACCATCGGTGTATAGTGATAGCAGTGGGTACCATCTACAAGACGCACTGCAGCAACTCCCCCAGGCTCCTCAGACAGCACCTTCCAAACCCCACGGCCACTTCCATCTAGAAGAACAAGGGGCAGCAGGTACATGGGAAGACCACCCCCTGCAAGTTCCCCTCCGAGCCCCTCACCGTCCTGATTTAAAATTATACTCGCCTTTCCTTCATATTGCTAAAACTGTACAAGGCACTAACAACTGGAATACAAGCAGGTTTGGTCCCTTTATCTAAGGATAGATCAAGACAGCAGACCAGAGGAGGTTCACGAGGTTGATTCTGGGTATGGAGGGACTGTCCGTGAGGAGAGGTTGGGCCTGTACTCACTGAAATGTGAGAGTCTTAAGGAGCTTGATGTGGACAAGCTGTTTTCTCTTGCGAGAGTCTAGGACCAAGTGGGAATTATTTCAGCATGCAGAGTCACACATTTAAGACAGATCTGAGGAGGAATTTCTTTGCGGAGGACAGTGAATCTGTGGAATTCTTTACCGTCGAGGCTGGGACAGACCGATTTTTAAATCGGGAAGGAGTCGTCAAGGGTTATGGGGAGAAAGGCAGGAAAGTAGAGTCGAGGGGGATCAGATCAGCCATGGTCTCATTGGCCGACTTCTGCTGTCATGCCGTAAGTTGACGTTCATGCATCTTTTTTTTAAAAAGAGTGCCCCAGTCGAGTTGCCTCTGAATCTACACTCAAAAAACACGTAAAGTAAGAGTGCACTTTGTTCGATGTGAAAATCAGACAATCTTGCGTCAACTCCTCAACATTCAGTCCCACGATAAAAACCAACATCAGTGACGTTTTTGGGAGGGGGGGGGGGGTTCTTGGAGGAGTGCAGGGTAGACAGGCACAGAGCTTAAGCCGGAAATGTGTTGCTGGGAAAGCGCAGCAGGTCAGGCAGCATTCAGGGAACAGGAGAATCGACGTTTCGGGCATAAGCCCTTCTTCAGGAATGGGGAAAGTTTGTCCAGCAGGGTAAGATAAAAGGTAGGGAGGAGGGACTTGGGGGAGGGGCGTCGGAAATGTGATAGGTGGAAAGAGGTCAAGGTGAGGGTGATAGGTCAGACTGGGGTGGGGACGGAGAGGTCGGGAAGAAGTTTGCAGGTTAGGGAGGCGGTGCTGAATTTGATGGATTTGATTGAGACAGGGTGGGGGGAGGGGAAATGAGGAAACTTGTGAAATCCGAGTTCATCCCTTGTGGTTGGAGGGTTCTTGGCGGAAGATGAGGCGTTCTTCCTCCAACCGTCGTTTTGTTGTGGTCTGACGATGGGGGAGTCCAAAGACCTGCATATCCTTGGTGGAGTGGGAGGGGGAATTGAAATGTTGAGCTACAGGGTGGTTGGGTTGGTTGGTCCGGGTGTCCCAGAGGTGTTCTCTGAAACGCTCCGCAAGTAGCCTGCCTGTCTCCCCAATATAGAGGAGGCCATATCGGGTGCAGAGGATGCAATAGATGATGTGTGTGGAGGTGCAGGTGAATCTGTGGCGGATATGGAAGTTTCCTTTGGGGCCTTGGAGGGAGGTGAGGGGGGAGGTGTGGGCGCAAGTCTTGCACCTCCTGCGGTTGAGAGCTTAAGCCAGACTTGCTGGAAAAGCTCAGCAGGTCTGGCAGCACCTGTGGAGAGAGATCAGAGTTAACGTTTCGGGTCCGTTGACCCTTCCTCGGGACTCGGTTCCCCGGTTCTGGGGAAGGGTCACTGGACCGGAAACGTTAACTCTGATTGTTTTTGTTCTTCTCCACGCAAGCTGCCAGACCTGCTGAGTTTTTCCAGCAAGTCCTGGTTCTAATTTCTGACTTTACAGCGTCCGCAGTTCGGTTTCTGTTGTATCGCAGAGCTTGGTGTCCAGGCACGGCGATTAAAGCCGGGGGGGGGGGATGGTGGACTTGGAGGAACGCAGCTATTTTAGAGGGAGTGCGGCTGGTGGAGATGACAGAGACAGGGACAAAATTGTGGAGGGATTTGAAAACTCAAATTTGTAAATTCAAAGCTTGCATAGCAAGAACTTGCGTGGGTCAATAAAGCACAGGAGCAAATTCCAAACAGGGCTCAGGTATGAGTAAAATACAAGAATGGCTTCAGAGGAGAGTAAAATGGGGAGGTCCAGCCTAGACTTTAATAGTCAAATTAGATTAGATTACTTACAGTGTGGAAACAGGCCCTTCGGCCCAACAAGTCCACACCGCCCCGCCGAAGCGTAACCCACCCATTCCCGTACATTTACCCCTTACCTAACACTACGGGCAATTTACCATGGCCAATTCACCCTGACCTGCACATCTTTGGACTGTGGGAGGAAACCGGAGCACCCGGAGGAAACCCACGCAGACACGGGGAGAATGTGCAAACTCCACACAACAGTCAGTCGCCTGAGTCGGGAATTGAACCCGGGTCTCTGGCGCTGTGAGGCAGCAGTGCTAACCACTGTGCCACCGTGCCGCCCAATCTAGACGGACAAGGCAGTAATATATGGCTAGAGTTAAACCATCTGCTCAGCCTTCCCTTAACGTGTGAAGGCGACCGAATGCAGTGAGGGGCCATCGCAAAACCTTACCATGAGACCCACTTTGACCCCCACTCCCACCACAAGCCCTGTGAAGACTCCCCTCCCCCCGCTTGAGGGAGGAACACCCTCATCCAAATCAGCTCATTCCTTGCACAGATTACACAGCATTAGAACGGTAAAGAGGAAAAGGCATGGTTTTGCAGACCGTAGGGGAAGGCGAGGCGAGGCCTCTGACAGCAACAACACCGGCTGGTGGTTTCACTTCCTAATTAGCAACAGGAAATTACCTACCTCCCCCCCCAACATTGTGCTGTCGTCATAGTTACCAATGGGCCTCTTGTGCTTCAGTGGGCTTATTTGTGAATAGAAATGAGATTTATTGGTGTGCTCCGAGGCAGATTAATGACTTCAGCTGCTTAAACTGTGCCAATATCAGCCACGGTGTCTCTGACCTTCGAACTGAAACACTCAGGGCAACTTTGGAGTCGCCACTTTGTCTCAAATTCATTCCAGACCCCTCTGAACTATATTATCCCCTCCCGCAGCCATTCCACCTCCCCCCACCCCCTCTCTTCCAAACAGTTGACAGGCCTCAAATCGTTCCTCCTCATTTTTGGTTGCTCTCCTATCTTATTTTTGGTTTTTTGTAATTATCTCTCTGCCTCAGTTAATTGGTTCATTGGTCATCCCTTCACTTGCTATTCAGCCTGTCGACAATTCCCTCACACCATTTGTACTTAATTGTTGACACTCTTATTTACCTGGAATTATCTTGCCACCATCTCTCCGCCTCTATATTCTGAGCCTGTGCGGCTCGCTCCATGTCACCTGATGAAGGATCAGCGCTCCGAAAGCTGGTAATATCAAATAAACCTGTTGGACTATAACCTGGTGTCAGGTGGTTGTCCTTCAAGCATCCCTTATTCATATTCGCACAGGTAACAGGAACACTGTTAAATCGGATCAGCTTCTGCTACTGGAAGGCTGTGGCCCAGTGGGAAAGGTCACTGGACTGACGATCGAGTCTTAGACAAATGTTTTGGGGACATGGGGGCTGAAAGGCAGACGGCAAAATTTAACTCTGCAACGAGTTATGGAATTGAAAACTCGTTCAATGATGACAGTCGCAAATACCCATCTGGTTCGCTAATGCCCTTTAAGGAAGGAAACCTGCCATCCTCACCCTGCTGTGCCCTACATGTAACTCCAGAAACAAAGCAATGAGGTTGACCCTTAACTGCCCTCGGAAATGGTGAGCGTGCCACTCAGTTCAAGGGGCAGTTAGTTCGAATAAACGCTGATCTGACCAGTGATGCCAGCTTCCAAATGGAAACAGATTTCCCCGAGTGCTGCACACTATTGGTCACACTAACCCCAGGCTGCGTTGCCATATCTTGGTCTCCAATAGCTACTCTGCTGGACTCTTCCTGTGCACACCAGCTTGCGCTAAGCGCCACCGGACCAAAACTTTAGGAAGCATCTCCCTACCCCTTGGCCCCGAACGGCCAGTTTCTTCAATCCCTTTTGAGCAACGTCCACTCTCTCTTAAAACAAGGGACATCCGAGTCAGTTCCTTGCTGGGTCAGCCCAGAACTGCTGGCTGGGGTACTCCAATTTGTGCGTTTTCTCTTCCTCCGCCCCTTACTCGTTGGGCACTCTGAATAAATGCACCGACAGTCAGACTGACAGACGGCCTCTACCCTGGGCTGAACACAACCAGGGCTGAGATTTCCCCAGGGAGCCCACGGTCATGCCCTCATCTCTCCCTCAGTCAGCACTAATGCTTCTCCCTCGTCGGTTAATGCGGGCGAGAATGAGACTGCCGTCAGGTTACGGAAGGCCGCAATCTTCGGCGTTGAAACGGCGCCGTCCCTTGAAAAGGCCACTAAAATAATGCGGCTTAATCACCGGCTTGTGTAGGGTAGACTGCCGACACAAAAGGGGATCCCTAAAAACGCCAGGCTCCCCACAGGCAGAAGGTTACCTACCAGTCGCTTTCTGGTGCAGAGATGTGCGGTTTACTTTGCACAACCCCCACCCCCTCACTCACCATTAAAATAAATGGACTGGCAGCATTTGTAGCTGTGGGGAAATGGGGATCGGTCAGGTGGAGGGGGATTTTATGTCTTACAAGCTCCCCATGAACCACAGTGTTAGCGGAGGATGTTGAAGCAAAGCAGAAAGTGAGGTTGGGGGGGGGGGGGCGACATCTGTTCTGGACCCTCAGGGGGCTGGAGTTGCAAAAGCCTCAGTGTCATCTCCTCATGATTAGCGGTTACTGTTTCTAAGATGTAAAACTGAAGCCCCAAACAGCAACCAGCAGACTCTGTGCTAACTGACTGGAAACTGACTCATCGCTCCCACTCGGAGTCATCGAGATGTACAGCACAGAAACAGACCCTTCAGTCCAACCCGTCCATGCCGACCCAGATATCCCAACCCAATCTAGTCCCACCTGCC